>NC_056735.1:458819134-459119134 GCF_019279795.1 Protopterus annectens
GATGACACCATTTTTCTGATTCATCTTTGCGCACAAGTCTCTAATCAAGTAATAGAACCCCAGTCATCTGAAAAAAAAAATGTAATGAGTACCAACTCTGGCTATGCAAATAGCATTTATCAGGAATTTCAGAAGCATGAAACAGTGAAAGTAATGTGATATGTGAGATGCATCCATTACATGGCAGACTAATCAGTGCAATTATTACAACACATTTCATAATGTCAGAGAGCTAAGTTTATAAGCAAGACTGACCAAGATGAGTGACAGAATTAATCATCCACTGGTCATACCTCACCTCCACCGAGCAAAAATGCTGATGTTCCTTATCAAAATGTGTAACTGGTGATGCAGAATATAACATGCAGGACACTGGACTGCCATTAATTGTACTTTCGGAGAATATTACTAAATCGCAAAACAACTATTTACTAATTTACTAATTCATGCATTACACATTATTTTCATGTTTTATGAGATAGCAGTGTGATTTTTTTGGGTCCTGCTCAGTAATCTGCTTTAGATAAACACAGCATGTAAAGTAAAGACAATGTGAAACAAACACCAGATATGCAGGACACAGCCTGCTTACAATTCATCTTCATCGGAGTCATTAACAGCTACAGTGGCGACTATGCAGACCACAGTAAAAAAAAGCTCTGTTTACATGACGTGCTGGTTTGTGATTCATAGACACATTAGCCTCAATTAAGAAATACCTAATTATTGCCTAATTTACATGTCAATGAATCACAGTTAACCAACGGCACTTCTCATGGTAGCTGAATGTGTAGGCTGAATCGTGTAAGCACAAGCAACCCTCCCCCTCAGTCACCCCCCCACACAAAAGTGCACAATAAATACATGCACCACATAGCCCTTACCTGTCCCTGTAGACAAAATATCCATAGTGTCTCCTTTTCCCTTGTCCAGGTAATTCAAAAAGGATGACAGTTCTTAATACCAGATATTTAAATTTCCCAGTCAGTATCTTTGTGTAAATGCAAGCTAAGACATAAGCTGCGTATAAGGTGGAGAGGTATGTCTAATGTTTCCCATCCCTCCCCATAGTCCGGCATGACATGTTGCATGCATTGCATAATGCCAGAGAACAACAATCTGTAATAAAAGATCAGCAGTTTTCAGCAGGAGTTTCTCATGTCAAGGATGCACAGTTCAAGTCCTTTTTCCTCCTGTTCATTTATTTTCTTCTTTTTAACTATACTTTTTTTTTTAATATCCCTGGTGTCAAGTGGAGGCACACAGAAAGTACAGTTGTGTACACTTACCATAAATGTAGATGTTCGAGTGCATTCAATGTTGCAGTGATTACATTTGAGTTATATGCTTGCAGTAGCCCTCAGTCGGCCTGATTAACAAAGTCTTGGGTCCTGCGTCAGATGCTGTCCCTTCTTCCATGACGTCAGGTCATCAGGGGTATAAAACATGCAGCCGATGCCATTACATCAGTTTTTCTTGCCCCAGATGTCAGGTGCCCCCCTAATGGGAAGCAATTAAATCTATAATTACAAGGATATACCTCCAACAAAAAAGCAAATACATCAAAAAGCTTTTTGAGCATAGTAAGGGAGAGTAGAGGTACAGCCAAAAGAAGAAAGGGGGCTGGAGAGAGGGTAACCAGGACTGCAACAGTGAATACACTCGAACATCTATGGTAAGTGTACACAACTGTACTATGTTCTTCGTGTTTCACTGTTGCCATCATTTCATTTGGGTAGATTCCCAAAGCTAAGGTTGGGAGGAGGAATTTAAATAGAATTAGGACCAGATATAAGACCCTGCAAGACTGCAATGGCAAAGCCAGCTCTGGATTTAGAGAAAATTAGCAAATGATAATGCCTGGTTAAAGTATGTACAGCACTCCAGGTAGCAGCTTCTAGGATATCCTGGTAGGAACGCCCTTGAGAAAGGCTGAGGAGGTAGATGCAGCACTGGTTGGATGGGGTCTGATGCCCAGTGGGATAGGTTTTCCATGGTGCTTATAGCAGAAATTAATGCAGTGGCCTATCCATTTTGAAATGGTTTGCTTTGAAATAGCTTTCTCCTCTGTCCCTTTAGCAAATGCCACCAGCAGTTGTTCAGATTTCCTTTGAGGTTTAGTCCTGTCCAAGTAAAGTCTAGGTTGTCTGTGCACATCTATGGAGTGCAGTATCCATTCCCCTTTGTTCTGTGGATTAGGAAAGAAGGTAGGCAAATGAATGGACTGATTAAGAGCCACACTGGATACCACCTTGGGCATGAAGGAGGGATTGGTTCTGAAGGACACCCTGTCCGCATGAAAGATGATGAAAACCTCCACTGCCATAACAGCCTGTAATTCAGATACCCTTCTTGCAGAAGTGATTGCTAAAAGGAAAGCTGTTTTCCAGGAAAGGAATTTTAAATCTGCAGTAGCAGCTGGCTTGAAAGGAGGAAGAGTGAGTTTCTCCAAGACAAAGTTAAGGCCCCAGGCTGGACTTGGAGCTCTCCTGTATGGCCTTACATTTTTGGCCCCTCTGAGGAACTGCTTGAGCAGTGGGTGAGAGAAGAGGGGAGGCTCTGTGCTGTAATGAGCTGAAATGGCTGAGGCATGAATTTTGATGGAGGAAAAGGACAAGCCCTTATGAAGCATCTCAGTCAAGTATTGTAGAATCTGAGGTAAATTGGGCACTGCTGAGCTTATCCCTTGAGATTGATTCCAGGCACAAAATCTTTTCCATTTTGCAGCATAAGATTTTCTAGTACTAGGCCTCCTTGTCTCTAAAATGATATCCATCACTGATTTACTGAGGGATGGTAAAGGAGAGATTAGGTAATTAGCCAGGCTGCTAGGTTCAGGGTTTGCAGCTGAAGGTGCAAAATCTGGTTCTCCTGCTGAGACAACAGGGAAGGAAGTCTGAGGCAGGTGCCATGGAGCCAAGCATGACACACTGCGCAAGAGGGGGTACCAATGTTGGCGTGGCCAGTCTGGTGCAATTAAAATCATCCTTGGCTTGTCCTGTTTGATCTTTAATAATACCTTGGAGAGCAGAGGAGGAAAGGCATAAACTGATAGGTTTTTCCAGCTGAAGAACAGAGCATCCACTTTCCAAGCTAGCTTGTGGGGAGGCAAAATTTGTCCAACTGATGGTTCTGTGAGGAGGCAAACAGGTCTATATCTGGGCTCCCCCACTTGCTTGTCAACATGTTGAAAATCCTTGGTTGCAGTTTCCACTCATGTGGGTCCATGAGGTTTCTGCTTAGCCCGCCTGCCAGTGTATTTAGTTTTCCTGGCAGGAATTGAGCTTGTAGAGTCACTTGGTAGCTCAAGGCTGTGTTCCACAATGCCATGGCTAGTCTGCAGAGGGGGTATGAATGTGTACCCCCCCTGCTTGTTTATGTACCACATGACAGTGGTGTTGTCCATCTTTACCATTAGTTGTCCTGGAAGAATGTGGTCCTTGAAGACTGTCAGAACATTCTGTACAGCTAACATTTCCTTTTGATTTATGTGCAGGTGCATTTAACTTGGGTTCCATTTGCCCTGAATGCACTTCCCTGCCAGGTGAGCCCCCCATGCATAGTCTGATGTGTCTGTTGTTAAGGTTTGGGCAGCAGCGGGTAGCGTGAATGGTAGTCCCCTGTTTTGGTGGCAGGCCTCTGACCACCAAAGGACCTCTAAGCATAGACAAGGTATGATAGGAATCATTGCTTCTAGATCCTGTGAATGTTGACACCATATGCTTTTGAGATACCATTGTAGGTTCCTCAAATGCAGCCTTGCATATGGAGTTAGAAGAATTCAGGAGGCCATGAACCCCAAGGGTTGCAGTATTTGCCTTGCAGATAGCTGGGTTTTTGTGACCACTTGTTTGAAGTAGGTTGTCAAATGAATCCGTTTCTCTGGCATGAGGAAAGCAATCTGGGAAGTTGTATTCAAGCTTGCTCCCAGGAATATAATTTGTTGACAGGGTACCAGGTGTGATTTCTTTTCGTGTATGGTGCACCCCAGAGAAGTCAGCACCCTTTGAACAAAGGCCAGATGATTCAAAAGTATGTCCTGGCTTTCTGCCTGAATTAGACAATCGTCCAGGTATGGGTATATTTGAATATTTCTTTGCCTGCAAAATGCAATGACTGGAGCTAGGCACTTTGTGAATACCCTGAGTGCAGTAAATAAGCCAAAGGGCAGTGCAGAGAACTGATAGTGCGTGTAGCCTGCTTTGAAGCATAGGTATCTTCTGCAATATTCCCTGATTGGGATGTGCAGGTATACTTCTTTTAAGTCTAGTGTTGCCAACCATGCATCTTTGCCTAGCAGAGGAAGCAGCTGGTGAAGAGTCAGCATTTTGAATTTTGGAATCACCAGAAAGGTGTTTAGAGTAGAAAGGTCCAGGACAGGACGCCATGTATTGCCTGTTCTGGGTACCAGGAAAAGTCTCGAATAGAAACCTTGTCCATTTTCCTCTTCTGGTACCAACTGAATAGCCCCCATGCTTAAGAGAGAGAACTTGATTTTGGGCCTCTGCCCACTGATTTGGGGGTAGATCTGACCACCTGCTTGGTGTTGGTAACGTGTGGAAGTGAAATCTGTATCCTTGGGACACTATATTTAAAACCCATTTGTCCTGGGTAATGAGTTCCCAGTTTTTGGCCTGCAGACCAATCTTTCTGCTTAAAGGAGCATTCAGTTGGGAAGTACTTGGAAGTTTTAAAAGCAAGTCATTGTGACAGTTTTCCATAGGGGGGAGTCTTACTACTCCCAGATTTGGGTGCGGAAATCCCCCACTGTTTAGTCTTGTGTGTCCCCTGGGACTGAAATCTGGGGTTTCTGCTGTGTCTGGGTTTGGCTTGAGAAGACCTGGTAGGGGCTGGAAAGGGCCAATTCTTAGAGGGCCAATGCCTACTAAATCTAGGAGGCTGAACTTGCAAAAAATCTTTAACAGTTTGCATAGATTTAGCTTTATCTTCCATCTTTTTAAGAACTTCCTCAGCTTTGTTGCCAAACAGGCAGTTCTGATTTAAGGGAGCATCCAACAGTTTAGCTTTAACATGATCAGGCAAAGATTGCTCCTTAAGCCAGGCATGCCTTCTGAGCACAGACCCAGTAACAGTAGCCCTGCAAGAGGCCTCTAATGAATCATATCCACATTGCAAAGTATGTTTACCAACCTGTTCAGCAGAATGCATTAAATCCTGTAATTCTTTATTTTCAGCACAGTCAGGAATCAACATCATTTCCTATTTAAGCAACCCAATAACATGTTGTTGATACTTTAACATATGAAACTGGCAGTTTAAAACCCTAATGGCCATGGTTGCAGAAGTGTAAACCTTCTTACCCCACCTATCCAGTGCCCTGGAGTCACTATCAGAAGGGGTAGGATTTTTAGCAGTAGAAGCCTTAATGCCCTTGGGTCCCTGTGAAATAGTCTCTGGATCAGCAATATAATTTTTAAAAAGAAACTTGTGTGAATCAGGAACCCTGTAATATCTATCAGGTTTTTTGGGAGCAGGAAGCAAAGAATCAGGGCCAAACTAGACTCCGAAAAGGCATCATCAACAATGTCTAGTACAGGAGTTATAGCTAAAGGCCTATGCTGAGACAGGAGTAAGAAATCCCTAAGCCTCTTTTTTGAATCAGAATTATCCTGGCTTTCCCAGTGGAAATGCTCCCTTAGAGTATGTAAGGTTTCACCAAAAGAAAAATCCTCTGGAGGGGAAGCAGAGGGAATAGAGTCCTCTGCATCAGAATCCTCATAAGTAGATAAGGGCAAATCCAGATCATCAGAAGAATCAGAAAAATCAGAATCCTGGTCATAAGATTCATAAACAACTTCAGTCCTAGGTCTCTTAGAAGGGGGAGGTTGGCTTCCCCTGATTAAAGTTATAAGATCTTCAGCCATTCTTATCATTTGTTTTTTAGGCATAGAGGCCTGAGCATGCAGTCTGGGCATCGGTTTCTTAGGCATGGTTCGAGATTTAGGCCTAAATGAAGAAGGAGGCATCAGTTTAATATGCAATTCCGTAGGCCTGAATACACCCTCAGAAGCCGGTGCCTGCACAGCGGCTTCGGACCCATCCAAGGTAGAGACATCCTCAGGTTCCACAGTTGAAGCATCTCGGGCATACCGGACTCCGAGTGGGTTTCGGTAGAGGCCTGCAAATCAGAAGTAATGGGTATCAGGGGCTGTGAAAGGTCATCACTGAGTACTGGTGAAATGGCAATGGCGTAGGAGAAGCGTCATCGGCAGCTTTGGACCTAGGCGGCCTGTCTCTGTCTTTATCTTTGCATTTTTTCAGAATCCCGGTAGTCAGATGGCTAACTGACGACATTTCTGGATAATTAAACTGAGAACCGCAATATTTAGAGGCGAAAATATACCGACGACGGATAGTGCTCTGATTAAATAAAGGACAAAACCGACAGCAAGGTATGTCGTGGTCAGGGCCCAGGCAAGGAATACAGTATGAATGAAAATCTTTGTGAGGTATTTGCTTTCCACAAGTAATGCAATTATTAACTTTTACTTACATCGGCAAGGAACAAGAAAAAGTTTCCCCAATGGGGTTCTTAGCTTCAGTTGAAGACTTCGGTTCTGAAATTTGAAAATGAAAATTTCAGGAGTCGGCCGACAGGCACTTGCGAACTGCTTCTGCTTCGGGCACCGCATGCCAAGAAAGACTGATGTAATGGTGTCGGCTGCATGTTTTATACCCCTGGCGACCTGATGTCATGGAAGAAGTGACAGCATCCGACGCAGGACCCAAGACTTTGTTAATCAGGCTGACTGAGGGCTACTGCAAGCAGATAACCCAAATGTAATGACTGCAACAGTGAAACACGAAGAACATCTTATGTCCTCCAGGGAGGAAGGAGACTATGGGGTTTGAGGTCTGCTTAGTGAAAGTTAAGGCACTTTAGTGATCTCTGATGCTTAGTGGTTCCCTGGACTTTTTATTTACTGTGTCTTTACAACATGCTATATTAAGTATCCCTGGTGTTTACTGTCCCCCCACCGATCCCTGTACTGTTTTAGTGCCATTAAGGCACAACACCTTAAAGGTATCCTGTTGTCTAGTGTTCTCCTAATCCCTGTACTCTTAAAGTGCTGTTAAGTCATGAAAGAATCATTCCCGATGACAAGCATTCTCCATATCCTTGCACACTTAACGTGTCATTAATGCATGAGAGAACTATCCCTGGTAGCTAGTGGTTCCCCCACCCAATGTGGCAGGCCTTAGGCCTTACTCATTAGTCTAGCGATGTGTGGAAGTATGACAGCCACCCCAACCCTCACACACACACACACACACACACACACACACACGGACACACACACACGCGCACACATGCACACGCACACACACACGCACACACACACACACACACACACACACACACACACACACACACACACACTAAGCATCCCTCTCCTCACCTGATGACATTTAATCATTCATCCATACACACATACCAAAAGTAACCCCTTGCTGAGAGTCACTCACACACGTATCTCCTTGCACACACTCATACATCACTTCCTAACCCCACTTTACCACTAAACTCTACCACAATGGATAAACATGTCTTCTTTTTGACTGTGTTCATTATGGCTATGTGGGACAAGCAGCCATGCTCATTTACAAGGCTGACCGATTCTATGAATTGCTTTATGTGTAAATGCCTTCCTGGAGGTAGTTCTGCAGGAGAGTGCACATGGCTGATTAGCATATACTTCTGCCCTTGACTGCCTCATTAACATATAGGACGTCCACAGAAACAGCCCAATATGGTACTTTACATCTTCATGCAAAAGCATCATGCTAGGGCTGTATCTAAATACAAAAAGGTACATACACTTCAAGGAAATCTTTATACATCTGGCCTACCACCTGAATTCCCTTTGTTTCACTGACAGCAATGACAACATGAAGAAATATCCACAGTGCTGAATAGAATAGCACAGTAAATATTTTTTTCCAACAGCAGAAAAAAATGAAAGAAAATGTTACTGTACTTTAAAATCTTTTGAGTTCTTATGTATCAGACAGATTTGCTTTTTACAGGTTTAGTAGGACAGGGCAATGGATGATTCCCTGTTCTAGTCATTCATATACATAAAACAGGGACATAATGTCAGGCAACATAATGAACTACTGCTAAACATTCAACCAGTGCATAATCAAAACTAAGGTGCAGATCCTTACAGCTGCATAGAATTCCCTATCTGTTTTAATATACAGTGAAAGAGAAATACATACACACACCCAAACCCATTCTCAACATACACATTGCAGGCATATGGTAAGACAATGTACTGGCAATAATTACAGTCCAGAAATAAAAATGTAAGTATAGAAAACTAATACATAAATACATACTATAAATAGCTAATAATACCTATAAATCATTCCAGCGGCATTATACACTCAGTATATATACACTATTATCAAACAAGACATTCAATAACAGCATATATCAATAACTTGAACAATGGATTAAATAACATCACTGAAGATATTTATTAAGTAACTGTTCAATAACTTTGTCATTTGTGTGTGTGTGTGTGTGTGTGTGTATATATATATATATATATATATATATATATATATATATATATATATATATATATATATATATATACATATATATTAAGACACACACACACAACTAGACAAAGAAAACAATGTGCCCTTCTCATGCACATTTACTCATTTGTTTACATTTTAACTGCCTTTTTTCCAGGCAAGTAGGCTGCTCTCCATACCTTTTTACCTGCAAACAAGGATCACTATACAGCTCATAGAGAATTAAGACCAAGAAAGCCTTCCTTCACTAAAACACAATAAACAAGAAATTGGACAAAAAGGGATAAAGCAGACAATGCTTCAAAAAACTCCATGAACTATGGCACAAATATACTGCCATTACAGGCTTTTGGAAGCACATACCCTGAAGAACATCTGAAAGCACTCTACTAAAGAAGTGTGTGTTTCAACAAGGACTTGAAACTTGACCACAAACATACATAGAGGACACCTATATATGTAGGCATGCACAGGTAATCACATACATACATAATACACACACACACACACACACACACACACACACACACACACACACACACACACACACACACACACAGTGTGAAAGGTACTACTTTTTCAAAACTCCCAAATCCAAGAGGCTGGTGGGCTACTGTACAGGTTTGTAAATATACACATTTTCTGCATTACTTTTTATTCTACTATTCAGTCATAAAGCTTATGAAGTGCAGACAGTCATGACATCACTCTGTGACCTTGGTTAATGCATGCATTGTCTGTATGGTTCAAAGATTCTGGTTTACAACTGACAATGAAACCACCTACCAAAAGCAAGTCACTTTGCTGCATTTATGCTGCCCCATGTGACTAAATGACAAAATCAATGTTCCATACAAGAAGAGTGTAAAATGTATTCAGGGAAAATATTCCTTTCCGTGGGCTAGAAAATCAAGGCTTACTCCAAAGCAGCCACTGCTTTAAATACACACATTCGGGGGAATGGGGTGGTGGCAGAGTAGAGACCCTCCAGTGACTGCTGAAAGCTCATAACCTTGTTATTCACTGCAGAACACAGTCAGGCATACGGATTTATGGGTAGTGTTAATACACAATTCTCAAAAAAGATAACAAGAAGTCTTGCAAAAAGCAACAAAAAAGAACAATGTCTTCCCAGCTCAACAATGATTCTCAAGCTTTCAGACACGACCTGTTCCATTCTCCAGACGTAATGTGTGTATGTAATTCAGGAGACAGGATAAGGCTGATTTGCAGAACCATAACCAGAAACATGGGGAATCAAAACAACTGATCTAGAGGTCAGTGTCAGTCAAGGACACTGCAGTACCACAGATGGCATAGCAAAATGTAAGAAGCATCTAATTACAGAAGTGAATACTATGTTCTATTTATCCTTCTTTGTGGGGCTGTCATTAAGTATAATGGGATCAGTCATAAAATACAGGTTAGCAGCACAAGTTACATCAACCAGGTTCTTCAATTTTTTTTTTACAATTCTTAATACTTTTTAGATGAACTTGCTTATAGGTATTAAGTGAAATGCAACAGCGGTAACTTTTTTAATTGATTTTCTCCCTGATCCTTCCTGCCTATATGACAAAAGCTGTAGGTGAGCAGTGACCAACCTGACATTATGTCTAAACCTGACAAGTTCCCTAGACTCCATGACTATGCCCGAACATAACATATATCTAAGAACAAATCACAAGAAAAACACAAGTTAGTGAATGCATCTGGACCAGCAAGAGACTCCTGTTTAACACATCTGGTTACTAGAAGCGGTTTCAAAATGTTCTCTAGACTCTTGGGATACTGCTTTTTTTTGTGTAACTGATGTAAATTTATATTCTGTTACTATTCTTATACTGTATTATTGTGATCTTAATATTTGTATATTATTACTATAATGAATACTTTAACAGTATCTCTCTGAGGTATATATACTGATATTTATTTGTACATACAACTTTATTCCTAATGTATTAACGTCTGGATTTAATCTGTTTTAAAAAGTCGAGTTGAGCTGGTGTTGCCAGTGATGCATTTTACCAACAAATTTGACATTCCCCAGCTACTAGGCATTAATGAGTTAAATAACTAGACAGTAGTATTTTGCCTTTTGTTGAGGAAACTCCTTGTGCCCAACAGAGAAGACAGAAGGAATATAAGGTTGTCTCATATCACTAGGTAGGAAATTCCAAAGAAATGAACCACAAATGGAGAAGGCCTTGACAGATGCACAGAATAGTGTGGAACTGAAAGAAAAGACAAAGACAACTAAAGAATCCCCTGATTCTTAGCACCTCAGAATGTTGTTTCACCAATCCTAGTTGTCAGGGTGTGCTGCAGTAATCAGCATTTGTTACTCGAGTGGCAGGGTTACTCCGTCGGGATTAAGTAGCCAGACATCCTCAGTGACTGTAATACAATGGCAATGTGCCCTGTTACAAATCTACTAATTTTACTCTGTAGTCGTTGTTAGTTTTAAACAGAAGAATCACTAATTACAGGGAAGCTGCATTCAAGTTTCATCATCAAAGTCAGTTAATCTTCATTACAAGCAGTACATTTGCATGACTACAGGCATATTTACCTATCTACCTACCGGACTTGAAACAATGAAAAGAAATTTGCACTGTTACTGACTCAGTAGGTAGTACACCTGCCCTTCATGCTGCAAGATCAGAAGATTATAGGTTACTTTAATACATCAAGTACTTAGATTACTTTTTCTAGTAATGGTAATGCATGGTGCTGCATTTCTGAGTTGCCATCCTTAGGATGAAGCATTAAACTGTGATTCCATCTACCTGAGTTGGTGATTGCATAGAGGGCTGTAAATGATCCCATTGTACTTAAGGAAGAAAGAATAAAGTCAATTTTATTATAGATGCTCACAAACATAACAATTTAATTCACAAAATCAGTAAGATACAAAAAAAGTAGGGATTCTTTAAATTTATTTCAGAATTTTCATGATACTTATATAGAACAAATAAAATCAAAGAATGGACATTTGTAATATTTATATATATTATTTACGACATAAATATACAGACAAAAGAAAACACAATACGTCTACAATGATATGCCCTTTACCTACCCCCATGCACTATACCATAACCAAAACTGTAGAACTAATATTGTTCCATGTTTTAATAAACAAAACTTCCTCATTCCTTCCCATCTACATTATTCAAACACAACTTAAATTGTTTTTGTCTTTTCTCTTCTCATTTATTTTTCATAAAAAACATATAATATTAGATTTATATTAATGTCTTTACTTTCCCATGCAAGAACTTTTCCTTCTATTACAGTCCAAAAACGTTTACTCTTTTACAAGTTATAAAAGCGCATTCTAATATTTCTTCATGGAACACCACGGAAAGCTGAAAATATTTTTCAGTCTCCATTAATAATTCATATCTCATTCAGTGGAAATTTTGCCAAAATTACCCTAAATAGAAGGGTTCCACTATGAATTACCAAGTTATGACTTTGTGACAAGCCGACATGCTAAGCAAAACTGGCCAAGAAATCAAAATAATCCAACAAATTAAATATGTCTTTTGCAAAGAAATCTCATGTGCCATAATGAAATTATACATGTACCAACTTCAACACTGGAAAAATACAAACCAGGGAGAACTCTACCAAGGAAATGAATCACAACTGGCGCACTCTTACAAACCATCCCTGCAGTGATCTCCTATTGCAAAGAGACTGGGGAGTTCAACTGCACAGAATTCTGTACAGCATGTTGGTTTCTCTTCCAGTTTGCACTTGTTAAATAAAAGATAAGTCATATAATCTCTCTCCACTTTTCTAAAGCCGTCAGAGGTGGTTCAAGATATTCTTCTTTTGTTTCCCCTTTCCTAATGCAAGCACAGGGGAGCAGCATGCAATGGAATGAGAGCAGAGGACATTCCCCCCACTTCAAAAAAGGGTGTCCCCTCCAGGCATCCCTACCCCACCCTCCCAGAGGTATTAGCAGTGAGCTACTCAGTGTCCAAGAGGAAATCAGCACATCCTAGTGTGCCCCCAAGTGCACGCAACCCCTCCATCTCCCCGGGAGAGGCGAGCCCTCCCTGCCTGTTTGGATCCTCCAGTGCCTGGGATGCTAGTTGAACCCCGGTGACCTGAAATGCAGTTTGGAATCCCTCTATTGTTACATGCAGTTAGCCGCCCTTCGATATTTATCCCTGACACTTACTGCTCCCCTTGTCCATTTAACTCAACACCATTTCATATCTTATGCCTTCTTTAATAACCATTTTTGATTCACCTTCAAATGAATTAATACTGCTGATCTCTGCATTCCCCTTGGTCCTTTATCCCCCCCCCCCTTTCTTCACAATCACAATCAAACCAAAAAAGCAAATGATTACCACATTTTCTGCATAGGAATTTGCAAGCTGCTTTTGCATGTCTCTACTCCTCACACTGTTCACATCTTTTTCACACTGCTGAATCAAATGCTCACAATGGCAGCATACTTTCAGTTGCACTGCCTACTTCAGTGAAAATACATTGAAACATCCTCTGCCATCAAAACAACTATTTTAAAATGGGCAAATACTTTTTTTTTCATTAACTTGCTGTCACAGCTATATTATACGCATTCCACAGAACATAACATCTTTTGTTTTATTAAACACTTCTATAAATTTTGCAAAAACATCTACAGCCATAGAAGTCGCATCCAAAACCATTCCGAGCCCAAATGAAAAAAATGATTTAGTTTGCGATGCTGAAAATCCAAATGGATTTACCACAAAGTAAAAAAACTAACAAAAAAATCTGTTGACTGAATATTGCTTTTTACTTGAAATTCTTACCAAAACCCTTGCATGATGTGAAGACTATATATCGGTCATTTCTGTGTTTGGCACATGACTTTCTTTTGCCAGCCATGCTTGTGTATATTCTCCAGTTGTCTTCTGATTCAGTACAGACGCTTGTCTTTAGTGCTTCCTGTCACTCACCTGAGATGTTACTCTGGTAATTTCATTCTTCAGCTGCTTTTCTTTAGTTCCATTATTAGAATACGTAGGAGAAAAGTTTAAATTTTCCTCATTCAATTGAAATGCGCCTTCACTTTGTTCAACCTGATCATTCCACATCTATCATTACTTTGCACATCACCCACAGCTATCACTCATTCGATAATCCTTGAATATGCGGTACAGGAACGGCTGCTCCTTCCTACATAGGAACTCTGACATCTACTCCATCATTCCACACATTTCCGCCATCATGGAGGTATCCTCCCACTCAGGATGCAAAGAACAAGGGAACTTCCATAGTGTTCAGACCAAATTTCCCCATGTCAGTACAAATACCACATTTGAACCCCGGTCACCTGTGATGCAGTTTGGAATCCTTCTTTTGTTACATGCAGTCAGGTGTCCTTTGATATTTGTTCTTGTCACTTATTGCTCCCCTTGTCCATTTTAACTCGAGTGTTTCATCACTTATGCCTTCATTAATAACCATTTTTGATTCACCTTCAAGTTAATTAATACTGCTGATCTCCTCATTCCCCTCAGTCCTTTCTTCCTCTCCCCTTTTCTCTGAACATAGGCCGCAGTCCAAGTGGGACTATCGGAGTCAAAAATGAACAAACAGACAAAAAACAAACAAACAAATAAATAAGGCAAACATTTACTTATGTTTACTTACCAGGGAAGTCCATAACTGGGCAGATCATTCTCCTCATGGTCATACTACCCCCATAACCATATCCCTCCTTAATGTCAGGTATCCCACACACAACAACGGTGTCCAATCGTTAACTCACTCCTTACTATTTTCATATGTGTCTTAGTAATCTTCTTTTCTCTGTTGTTTAGTTTTCAGTTTTGGCCATTGTACATCCAACGTAGCTCTTTTACTACAGAAAATGAATGTATAAAAATTGCCTGTACTACAAACTATCCTACATTGTTAATTTGTCCACCAAATGTATGTTTAGTTTACTCTACGCATAACCTTAGTTTTTCAATTTTTTAGGTTATGCTTTTAAATCTTAACTTTCAAACTTTATTCTAGATTACTGTTAAGATGTTTGTATTTTGATATGAATGTGGATAAATTTGTGCACACTTTTGAGTCTTTTACCTGTTTTGCACATTACTGAACAAATCTGTTCATGGCTGAATCCAATATTGAATTTGCTGCTATTTTCTGTATATATTTTACCAGATTACCTGTACAATTATGTCCTATATATGTGTATACTGTGAAAAAAAATTCTCTTTCTCAGGTCTACTCTGAAAATGGGTTTTAACCAGCAGGACTAACCCAGTCAGCTAAATGTATGAATAAATACATAAACAGATACCTCAATTAATTAATTTTAATCTGAGACCCAAAGTGGAAGGTGTCAAACAAAATGACAAGCAGTAAGAAGACAGCATAGGTGACAAGCAGGACTACGAGTCAGAAGTGGTCAGCACTCTAAAGTAAGGTCACAAAGGTGTGACTGACACTAGGTGTACAATAAGCTTAAGCTTGAGGAATTTGTTAGAATTCCCTTTACTTCAATATACGTAGGTCCTGCAGGGGGTGCTGGGTAATATAGTCAAGCTCCAGGCAGTGTGAATTTGGTGGGCTGTGGAAAGTTAGGAATTGAAGGTGGATATAAAACTCAAGAAATAAATAAAAAGAGGACAAAGTCAGTATACGTGTGAGGAATTAAATTACAGAAAGATAAGATGAAAAGCAGTGTGCTGTGATGACACCTGAAGTAGAAGGCAGGAATTGAGGAGGAAATCCAGAGCATGAGAGGGGAGGAATGCTGGGAAAATCCAGAGCCTGAGAGGGGAGGAATGCTGGACCTGCTGAAAAAGCAAAGGCAAACAAAAGTTGCTAGGTGCACACATAGTCTAACAATTTTGTGGTCTACCAATAAAGTGGCAGATATTACTTGTCCGGGTGTTTCTCTCTCTCTCACTTACCAAAATGCTGTATTTTTAACTCATGCATTCCTAAATTACAGCACAATTTCTAACTATTAGCTTCCTCAGAATAGCCATTTAAATCAGCAAGGGGGAGAAAAAAGGTCCAGGGAACAAATGAATGGGGTGAAGCTAAATGAAAAATTACTGCAGGTCAATGATTCTTCTGCAATCAGACAGCAGCTAGGGTCAGACATGTTCATCCATAGACCGCGTCAGTAACTACTCATAATGCACACTTTATTAAAGTGATTTTCCAGCATTTTCTAATCTTACCTTTGCATCACTGCATGGGTTATAAAAATGCCAAACAGCAGTTTACTCATGAGGGAGCACCTTGTTGTTGTATTTCAACAAGAAAAACACTTTTAAAAATACAATTTCAATACACTCACATCACTAAGGAAAAAGAGAACTTTAACCTTGCTGGGATCAGTGTAGGAAAATGAGTTTAGTGTCTGTTTAAAGTTTATGAATGCAAAATGTTAATCCAAGATAACATCACAATAGTAAATGTTACATTTATTTTGCCACAGTTTAATAAAAAAATTACAAAGCTTTTATTTAAAAATGTCTCCAATATATAGACAAATGTAAAGGAACTGAACAATTTGACTCATAAAATACCGTGATGTATGTGATGTGGATATCCCACCACTGCCAACCAATATGTGATGACCTTCCATCTCTCTGGACCAGTAATCAAGGAGCCTCCATCACCACTGGCACCTGTGGGGAACTTTCACTGAGAGGATAACAGGCACAAACACACAGTATCTCCAGATGCAGCTCTCTGCATCAAACGCAATCAAGCACAATTTCCCTTAAGAGCAACATGGGGAACACAGTCAATCCAGGGATGGTTTCTTCCTTTTTCTCCAGATCTCCAATAAGATTCCTCACTGGCACAGCTATAGAGTTGAGTCCTTAGCCAGGGTTGCAAGCCAAGTCCTCCAACACTCTCTCTGTCGAACCAGTGCTTTGTGTCCCTGCCCAACTAGCTGACACACACACACTCTGAGATTTGATCTGCACACACACACACACATGCACGCACACCTGGAAAGGCCTGGCACAGGTGTACTACCTATGCCCCCTCTTGCCCAGACTATAAGGTAGGTATCACTGCCACCAGAGCCCCTCACCAGTTACTTTAAGGCCCTTACAAGGGTACCAATATACTGAGTGAAATTAATATTACTACAAATGGTAGTTTGATCAAGAGCAAGGCTATTAGGAATGGACCACACAGCAACACCAAATAAATATGTAAATATTCTCAAAACTTAAATATTTCTACAAAGATCAGCCATAATGAAATTTAATAATAAATAATAACAGAATATGACAATACTAAATATATATTCACAATGACATCAAAGTTCAAATCAAAGGAAATATTTAAAATAACACTGAAGGACAGGCTCAGACAAACAAAGAAAAACAATATCTAAATTACGCTACACTGTACTCCTGACTGAATCTAAGAGAATCACTATTCCCTACTTAATTAATACAGCAAGGCAGATACGTGGTGAGTGGTCCTTCTTGTTGTCACGCTCAAGACAGAGTACAGAATGCTCAGTCTCACTAAGAGATTTCTCAAAATAATATCTAAAATATTAGCTCTGGGATAGTTTGCGGAGTGACATCATTTATGGTTATCTAGTTCCCAAGAAAACCCCCCATTGCTGGAAGCTGGCAGGATTTAGCACCTACCTGTAAAAATACACATACAAGGGCTTGTGTTCATAATTTCATGCCTCCATGCTTCCAGAACAGTAATTAGTTCACCCCAAAGACAATGAAGAAAGCTTCCTAGTACAGACTTTGTGTCTCTGGCTGCACTGAAACCTGTGAGATAGCATCTTTATGGCTTAGCCTACAAAGTGATTTAATTTCAAACACATTTTAAAGCTTGCTGGACTGAGGTTAACCTCTTATTTTCTAGATACCTCTGTTAAAACATATTCATTTAAACAGTTACAACAGTTCATGTACATTTCTCTTCTCTCCAGTAGGGCACACTGTCGATACATTTCAAACAGAAGCACTTTACAAATACGTTTTCAACACAAACATCTGTACAAGTCAGGTTGATATACACATTACATACAGTTCTAACACATTTACAACATAAGCATCTTGTATAAGTCAGTTTGATATTCACAAATGACATATAATTATTTACAAAATTTCAGCTAGCTGTGCTGGCAGTACCTCCTTTCGTCACACCTCTCCCCCCTTTGAACACTCAAGTTAGTTTTCCAAGTGATACTTGAGAAACACTGCTTGAGAGGAATGAGCCTATCCGAGAATACGTTACCCTATTCATTGTCTTAGATTCCATCTGCCTTTGTATTGTGACCCCACTACAGCGTTGCACTGTCATATCATATGCCTACAACCCTATATTACAACATATTAACTTGGGATTTTGCTGGCTGGCTTGCTGTAGCCATAGATCCCCCTCAGACTCCTCCTGCCTTCTACTGCAAATACTTAGCACCAAGGCCTCTTTATCATGTTAAGGTTTTGTGGTGTCAACATGGTACAATTTGTGTCCCTGCCTCCTGCCTAACAGTTCTACCATGTAGTTAACAGCACTGACCTTCCTTACCACTTCAAAGGGTCCCTCCCAAGCTGCCTGCAGCTTGTTGTGTCTGACAGGAATGAGAACCATAACCTGCTGCCCTAAAGCATACTCTCTGGTTTGAGCATTCCTGTCATACCAGATCTTTTTCTGATTTTAGGATTCTGCCTGGTTCTCCAGGGCCAAGCCCAAGAGTTCCCTGAGCCTAGTCCTGAGGTTTAGGACATATGCCACAACATATTCTTTGTGGGATTCAAACTCACCCTCCCACTCATTGCAAATCAAATCTAGAGGTCCTCTCACCCTATGCCTATACAGCAACTTGAGAGGGCAAACAACCTGTGGATTTCTGGGGCACTTCTCTGTAAGCAAACAACAGATCAGGCAAATATTTGTCCCACCCCCTCTTAAACTGGCCTGCAAATGCCCGTAGCATGGTCTTTAGTGTAGAGTTTAACATCTCCACCAAACCATTAGTCTGGGGGTGATCTTTAGGTGCTTTACCCCACAGTGTTTCCTCACACAAGCCAGCAGGTCTGACATGAAATTGGCACTTCTGTCAGTCAGTACTTCTCTTGGGAATCCTACCATGCTGAAAATCTCTAGCAAAGTATTTGCCACCTTCTCTGCCTTGATGGAGGACAGAGTCACTGCCTCAGGGTATCTGGTAGCATAATCTACTACCACTAGGATATTATTCTGCCTTATGGAACTTGGGGTACTCAGAAGCCCCAAAATATCCACAGATACCTTCTGAAATGCCTCCTCAATCACAGGCAAAGGCAACAAAAGGAAGTCTGACCTTGTCTCCTGCCTTGCTTACTTTTTGGCGCTGCTCACAGGTCCTGCAGTGCCATGTTACATCCCTGGAAATCCCAGCCCAATAAAAGTTCTGCATAATACATCTCTTGGTAAGCTTTATGCTCATATGACCTGCAAAGGGAATGTCATGGGCTATGGCTAGAAGTGCCAGACGGTAGGCTCTGGGTACTACCAACTGCTGTATTCTCATACCCTCTAACCCTCTTCAGGGCTCCATTCTCTATACAGTAACCCTTTGTTCCAGAAAATGGACTCCCCTTTTCCTCAAGACTCAGGCACCTCCCTGGCTACCTCCCTCAAGCCTTGTAATGTAGACCTGAGATCTAAGCCTGTCTCAATTATTTCTTTTTAACCCTTCCCATCCCCCCTTACACAGGAAGTCTGGTATCCTCTGACACTGATGTCTCACTGTCAGACTGGGTACTACTACTCACCTTTGCCCTTGCAGTCACTCTGTCCAAGGGAACATTAGTACCCACCTTCAGTCTCACTGCTACAGGGTAACTCCCTCCCTGAAGCAGCCACCTCACCAGTCCTGGCTTCAAGTGTGCAGTCTGTCTGGGTCCCCCCTCAGGCTACCAGACAAACATGCCTATCTCCAAACCTGACTGCATGTCACTGCATGCACACAAGGTACTGCATTATCAAAATCATTCCCTATCAGGACATCTGCAGGGATATCATCAAACACACCTACTTGCTTGCTTCCTTTTCCACCCTCCCAGTGAAGGTGAAGACTAGCCAAAGGTATTTGGAATGGGGTCCCTCCTAAAGCTCTCACTGGAGTAGACTGCCCAAGCAAGTAGTGCTCCTCTTTAACCACTGCATGCTTCACAGCTGTTAGGTCACAGGCTGTGGTCTGTTTCTCATCTACTAAGAGAGGATATAACCTCTTGTGGTAGTTTGGTACTCTTGTTGTCTCCAGACAACTTACTACTGGCATTCTGTTATTCTCACTTGCTGGCTCCCCCACCTTTTGTCCCCCACCTTGCCCCCATGGACATCTATATGCTACATGGACCCACTGGTTACATTTAAAACATTTAATCCTTGTTCCTGGCAGTGTACCTGAACTAGTGGCTTCCCCTGTTACAGGTGGACTCTGTTGGGGTGGTTTTGGCTGCCCACCTGGCTGCCCACCATGGGTTCCCTATACCCATGTGCAGCGATGCCCTGCTTGCTAAGTACAGGTCTCCTTTTTTCCCCAACTCATCTGCAGTGTCGCATTCCCTATATGCCAACCGGATTCTCATGTCCTCAGGCAAAGTGCTAAGGGCTTGTTCCCTCACCAAAAGGTCTGCCAGCTTTTCGACAGTGGTGGTCTGACACCCACTCACCCACTATGAAAATAAGTGCTTAGTTCAGCAATATAATCACAGACACTTTCTTCTCCCTTGTATCTATGCTCACAAAACTTTTTTTTTTCTATATGCTTCAGGTGTTAACTTAAAACATTTCAATAAACAATTTTAACTGTATTATAATTTAAGCAATTAGTATCAGAAAATTTAGAAACAGCAGTTACAACTTTACCATGGAGTAAAAGGGTCAGGAACTGTACCTCAGTCAACATTATACTCTTTGCAAACTCTTTCAAACATATAAATAAATCTATCAAAATTAGCACCTTCTTGGTACTGAGGAAGAAGTTTACTAACCTTTACTGCTTCTGGGTTATGGTTACTCTGTTCCCCATTACCTCCATGACCCTGGTGAAGAGTCAGCATTTCCTTTTCATGTTGCCTCTGTCTCTCATTTTCCTCGGATTCCAGACATCTCAGTCTTTCTGCTGATTCTAATTCCAAATGCTGCAGTCCCTCTGCTGACTCTAATTTCAAATGTTTGGCCTCCAGTTCAAGTCTTTAACTCCAGATGGATTTTAAGTTCTCTGAGGAAAAACTGAACTATCCATTTTCTGAGAGTGATGCATCCTCAAGGCCAGTCTGATTGTCTTTTTGGTTACTGGTTTGTGCTACAGCTGTGACTAAGGCTACAATCATTTCCCCTTTAGTCAGGCTGGCAGGCACCGTTCCTTTGGCTTGGCACATCTCAGCCAACTGGCTCCTTGTCAGCTTGCCATAATCCTCTGCTGACATCCTTGCCTGCTCTCCCTGACAAACTAAGCTAACAAAAACTATTGTGATACGAAACTCTGAACCGTCCAGCTGCTTGAGAGTACAACATCTTCTTTAGTGACCACTGTTTACAGACTACAGAAGTTCAGTATATCCACACCACTGTTCACCAATATGTGATGTGGTGATCCCACCACTGCCAAACAATATGTGACACGGATATCACACCACTGCCAACCGATATGTGATGACCCTCCACCTCTGGGCCAGTAATCAAGGAGCCATAATCCTCACCACTGGCACCTCTGGGGGCATTACGCGCACACACACACACACACACACACACACACACACACACACACACACACACACACACACACATACACACACACACAGTATCTCCAGATGCAGCTCTCTGTGTCAAGTGCAATCAAGCACAATTTACCTTAAGAGCACACAGGGAACACAGTCAGTCTGGCGGTTTCTCCCTCTTTCTCCAGATCCCCAATAAGACTCTCCACTGGCAAAGCTATTGAGTTGAATCCTTAGCCAGAGTTCCAAGCCAGTCCTTAGCCAGAGTTCCAAGCCAAGTCCTCCAACACTCTCTCTTTCTGTCCAACCAGTACTTTGTGACCCTGTCCAAGTACCTGACACACACACCCTTTAAGATTTGAATTGCGCACACACACACACACACACACACACCTGGGAAAGGATGGCACAGGTATACTAATTATGCCCCCACTTGTCCAGACTATAAGATAGTTATCACATTGCACCAGAACCGCTCGCCAGCTACTTTAAGGCCCTTACAAGGGTACCAATATACTGAGTGAAATTAATATTAATAGAAATGGTAGTTTGATCAAGAGCAAGGCTATTAGGAATGGCCCACACAGTGTCACTAAATAAATATGCAAATATGCTCAAAACTTAAATATCTCTACAAAGATCAGCCACAATGAAATGTTTAAATATATTTAATAATAAATAAGAAAAGAACAAGACAATACTAAATATATATTCACAGTGACACATTCACATCACAGGAAATATTTAAAGTAACATTGAAGGACGGACTCAGACAAACAAAGAAAAACAAAATCTAAACTAAGCTTCTCTGTATTCCTGACTGAATCTAAGAGAATCACTATTCCCTACTTACTTAATAGAGGAGGGCAGATGATGTGGTGAATAGTCCTTCTTGCTGTCAGGCCCAAGACAGAATACAGAATGTTCAGTCTCACTAAGAGACTTCTCAAATTAATATCTCAAATATTATCTCTGGCGTAGCTTGCAGTATGACATAATTTCTGGTCATCTGACTTCTAGTCCCCATGCAAACACCCATTGCTGGATGCTGGCAGGATTTAGCACCTATCTGTAAAAATACACACACAAAGGCTTTTGCTCAGATCTGTGGCATGTGCTTTAAATCATAAAATAATTTCATACCTCCATGCTTCCAGAGTAGTAATTGGTTCACCCCAAAGACAATGCAGGAAGCTTCCTAGTACTGACTTTGTGTCTCTGGCTGCATTGAAACCTGTGGAGATAGCATCTTTATGGCCTAGCCTATAAAGTGATTTAATTTCAGATATATTTTAAAGTTTGCTGGACTGAGGTTAACCTCCTGTTTTCCAGATTCCTCTGTTAAAACATATATATTTAAGTGGTTAGAATAGTACTTGTACATTTCTATCTTTATGGCCTAGCCTATAAAGTGATTTAATTTCAGATATATTTTAAAGTTTGCTGGACTGAGGTTAACCTCCTGTTTTCCAGATTCCTCTGTTAAAACATATATATTTAAGCGGTTACAATAGTGCTTGTACATTTCTCTTCTCTCCAGTAGGGCACACTGTGGATACATTACAAATCAAGCACTTTACAAATATGTTTTCAACACAAACATTTGTACAAATCAGTCTGATATACACATGACATACAGTTCTAACTCCTCCCCCTTGACCTGTTACGTACTGGTTCACATTGCCAGCTGAATAAGATACCCGTTTCGTAATCTTTCAAATCACAAATTAGTTTATTTCATTTTCTTTGTACAATGTCAGTCTCTAATTTATTGATTTTCTCATTGATGCTAATCATTTGAGCTCTGTAACTAGTTTCAGCTACCAGTTCATCTTGTAACAATGAGATCTCATTTTTTAATTTTCGTGAGATCTCTGATTACACTTAACTAATATACGAAGCCAGCCAGTAGTACAGGAAAGAGAGGTTTGCTTCCACTCCTCAAGCAAATCTGATTCATCATCGGAAAAAGGTGCAGCTGGTAATTTGTCTATGCGTAGACCCCGAGGAGTAATATTTAAACTAATATATTTCTCCAACAGCCTAGTATCGAAGTATAGAGCAATTTCTTTGGCCATTAGTCTATTTAATTGAGCAAACTGCCCATCAGCATCAGTGTCGACCCCCAAATTCCAGGGATCCATGTTAGTATATTTTTTATCACGCTCAACAACCATATCCGAAAACAGCATGGCATCAAATGAATGGCTCCGCTCAGAGCTTTCATTACGAAGCGACATAGATAAGAAAGGCAATCTCAAACAGCCTCAAACAATCTCAAACTGGTGAAAGTACGGCTTGGACACGAAAAAAGTATCAAAAACACTGCAAGAACATTAAGAGCAATACACACCAAACAGCCAGTACTTCACCAGTATAATTTCCTTTATTGTTCACGATCTGGTACCTCTGCAGTTCGCCTTCAAGGATCACAACTCACTTCATCACAGCAGTGAGATTATATATCATTTGATTCAAAGCAATTAATCAATTAATCAATTCAACTTTTAAATTCAATAAAGGAAAAAAACTTTTTTAGTTTTAAGGTGATCTCAGAAGAGACTTCAAAATTGTATGAATATAATTTAAATACATATTGATACACAATAAATTTAATATATATTTAACATTCTGATGATTATGTTATCATATATATTATATTTGATGCATCATTTAAAGTAAAATATTAACTTATTTGCGATAATATATTTATTAATTGTTCATATATTTATATAAAATGTATTTATTTTCTTTATTTATTGTGTATCAATATGTATTTAAACGATATTCATACAATTTTGAAGTCTCTTCTGAGATCACTTTAAAACTAAAAAAATTTTTTTCCTTTATTGAATTTAAAAGTTGAATTGATTAATTGATTAATTGCTTTGAATCAAATGATATATAATCTCACTGCTGTGATGAAGTGAGTTGTGATCCTTGAAGGCGAACTGCCGATGTACCAGATCGTGAACAATAAAGGAAATTATACTGGTGAAGTACTGGCTGTTTGGTGTGTATTGCTCTTAATGTTCTTGCAGTGTTTTTGACATCTTGTATAAGTCAGTCTGATATTCACAAATGACATATAATTATTTACAAAATTCCAGCTAGCTGTGCTGGCAGTACCTCTTTTTGTCACAATGTATGTCCTAACACTGGAAAATCACTTCAACTGAATATAACTCAGACATCCAACTGCGAATATATATTAAAAAAAACACACACACACAAAAGATCAGTTTCAGCTTGTTTTACTCAAGTATACACTAATCCTGTCAAGCAAGATCAATGACAATTTAACTGTGATTAAATGCCACTTGAAATCAGTCACATTTATCCACAGACTGCCTCAGTACTCACTTCTTAAAGCCACTTCACTAAGTGTATATACCTCAGCTGTCTAACTGTGATCATACAAAAAATAATAAAATAAAAGTCACTTCAGAAACAGAGGTGTGGACAACATACCATCTTCATTACGGTGGCCAATTTCTATGCCAGAGCTTTTAAAGTTTTTCAAAAATTTAAAAGCCAACAAAGCTGCCAGATCAAATCCTTCTGAAATGCATATATGACTTCCCCTTGCAGCCCTGGGACTGCTCTGGAAGGCCTATTTTATGGCCCAGCAAGACATTGAAGATAGCCCCTCTTGGAAACATGCAGTCTCTCTCTTTTGATGTCTGTGCCAAAAGCAGGCAAAGGCGTGTCACTCCCATCTAGCTATAGTTCTCTAACTCACTGTTAAAAGTAGATAGAAAAATGTATATGTGTACATGGGCTGCAAGATTATCGCCACTATTGTCTGTTTTAGTCCACCCAGACCAGCTAGGCTTTGTAAATGGGAGAGCTTCCTGGTGTAATGTTTAAATGGCAGTACAATGGCTAGAGAGGGGGTATATTTTTCATCATCCTATACTGCTGCTTTCAGTTGATGCTGAAAAGGCATTTGACAATGTTAAATGGCCATATTTAGTGCAGATCTTGATGGCATTTCACTTTCTTCCCTCATTCATACTTATCATGCAGGTTATCTACCAGGGGTTTAGTACAATGCTATAGATAGGGTATTACCTCTCCACATCTCAAGGTATCTCAAAAGGCATACAGCAAGGCTGCCTGCTAGCCCCATTTATTTTATAGTGGCCATACAGCCACTGCTGTGATGTTACGAGTCCCATAACCTCTGTTGATATGACCTGAGCTGGGCATAAGGAGCTTGTGCTTTCTAGAAATGATTTACTAACTCTTCTAGATGACCCCGAGACCTTTCTCCATGTATGTTGAGACATCTAAACTGCATGGCAAGAATACTCTGGATATAAAATGAATCTAAATCCATACTTGTTTCTCATAGCTTCTCTATCCCTCCTGTGAATAGGAATAAATATAATTTTGTCATGAATCCAACACATTTGAAATACTTAGGAGCATTACTAGCTCTACACTGCATGAAACCAGGAACAAGAATGAACAGTTAATTCAAAAACATTACTGAGGACTACCTGCATGAATGGGTAACCTGGAATCTCTATCTTTTCATTTTAAACTAGTGCTGATTAAAATGATTTTTACATCCAAATATATTTTACATTATGTAATGTTGCCCTATGAGACTGATATATACAACACTGGTAAGTGGTCACCATATCCTCCTAGATGAGCTCCAGCAGTCCAATATGCTTCGAAACCTCATGAAGGTATACACCTGCCGAGCTTATTTCTAGCTTATAAGGCTGCTATGATTAGAGTGTTTGGTGATCTTTATCGACCAGACATTTCTCATTCCTACATTGAATTAATGGAGGAATCAGTCAGCCGTACTTTGCTCTTCCGTAGAGCTGGTACTGGTGATGATGAAAAGAGCAAACAACAGGCACCGGTTTATGCCAATGATATTGGGTACTACAAAAAATACCTGTCTTCTAGTAACTCAGAATATCTGAATTCTCTCTTTAGAGTCATTAGGTTTATGTTTCAAACAATGAGCATGGCAAACATCTTAATATCCCTACTTTTTTCATCAAATGTGGGCCCCTTCAGCCTTTTTCCCCTACATGTTTGGAGGTGGAGAGGATTATTTTTACCTTTCAGCTCTATGACAGCTCACTCCTCAGATCCTTCCCTACTTTATCTATGAAATTTGATCTACCCCTCCACATCATGTCATTCAGTATAACCCTTTCACTTCTCTACTATAAAATGTACTAAAATGATTAAATAATTCAGGAGATCATAAATTCATTTTTTTACTTGTTTATACATGACATCCCTAAGTCAGCCAGAAAAGCATATCTGAGATATATACAATATTTAGCAATGTGTATTTTAACCCAGTTTGTGATTATTAGTCTCAACTACCAGGCTGACAGAATTAATGCTCTCAGATGAGCAACTCTCCCAAATAAACAAGGCTCCCTTCGTCACCACCTACTTCCTAAAATGGAGGTTATTTGCCTGGAAATGCCTTCATAAGCTTTTCCTAACTTCAGATTCTACATCTAAAAGAGCTCCAGGGAACAGAAAGCCTAATATCTAAACGCTGACAACAAATAAAAAATAAAACTAAGGAACTAGATATCAAACTCAAATTATGTCAATCAGAACACTTCACATCCTGACTAATGGTATTTGTTTATACCAAAATGGTATGAAAACACTGCAGTGTAAGCCTTCCTGTCAATTAATGAAGCTTACTGATCAAGCAGATACCTGGTCAGGCAATATTTTATGCCTCTATTTGCAATTTACTACACTTTGTAATTTAATTTTACTTATTTTTATTTAACATTTATTTACAAGGAAAGTCCGGGTGGGACATAGCTTATTTTCAGCGGAGGCCTGGAGAGAAAAGCCTCAAAGACATTAAACAAAATTAGAACTAAAAGCTCTGCAGACATTTGAAAACATTGCATAATGGTTGCTTCCTATCAGACATTACTTTGGTTTGTACATCCTTCTATAGATACAAGACAACAGAGGCACTGATGTACAGTTAGTGTAGTATGACATATAATATGCAGTGGTTGAACATTCTTACAGTAATACATTTAGTGGCAGGTAAGTTTAAACCGAATAGAACATTTACAGTCACATTACTTATAGGTCAAGACAGCAGGTATTCATAGGTGTGTACTAGGCTAATGGCCCTGGGGCCTTTACAAGCCTAGCCCATAGAAGTGCCCAGGCATTGTACCGCCTGTCATTAGTTCACAGTGATTCTATCAAAGTAGAGCCACTGGAGTGATGCCCAGGGTGAACTTTCTATTTCCCATCCACTCATCAAGATTTCTCTTGAAGAGGGCTAGTGAGGTGCTCTGCTTGACATGTATGGGAAGTCTATTCCAGAGCATCGGCAGTCTCTGGGTTATGAACCTGTCCCTCCAGCATGTTCTGTTGATTGTGGTAATGAGGTTGAGGTCTCTGGAGTGTGTGGTGCGATTTGGGATTTCTTTAGATGTAGCATTTCTAACAGAGCTGGGTCAGACATGGCTTTGTAAGTCAAGCAGAGATCGCCTCTTAGTAGACGATATGAGATAGAGAATAGCTGGAGCTTTTTGAGTCTGCCCATGTATGACATGTGTTTAAGGCCTAGGAACCTCTTTGTGAGGTACTTTTGTGGCCTCTCCAGCTGTTGCAGGTGTCTAGTGAGGTACATGCCAAATGGGGCATCATACTCTATGACTGTTCTAATAAGGGAAGAGTAGAGAAAAATGATGACCTCTTTCTTCCTGAATGCAAAACCCTTGGTAATGAGATGTGCCACATAGAAGGAGATTCTGACCACAGTGGCAATGTAGTGGTCGTAGGAGAGGTTGCTGTCAACCTTTGTCCCCAGATCTCTGATAACTCTGTTCAGTGGGCTCCCATCGATGTGGTAATTACTGGGAACTGATTTTTTCCCAAAGGGGATGAAGATGCATTATTTGGCATTAAGCTTAATGCCATGGTTTGGACACCAGTCACTGGTCTCAATGAGGCCTTTCTGTAGGATGTCTGTATCACTCAGGGAGTTAACAATATAACTCCCAGCTTGCAGTCGTCTGGGAATTTGGTCAGCCAGCCAAGTCCCTCCATGTTGGCCTGGACTTCTGTGAAGTAGATACCAAACAGGACAGGACCCAGGACTGATCCCTGTGGGACTCCACTTGTGACTGGTCGGCAGTCTGACTTGGAGTCCGCTATTTTCACATTGTGTGTTCTATCTGTGAGCCAATTTGCAACCCACCTAATGTTACAGGGATTGATGCCTAGTTTGGTGAGTTTATCAATAATTCCTGAGTGAGGAATGGTATCAAAGGCCTTGGCCAGATCGAGGTAGGCTGTATGAACTGCCTTTGCTTCATCTACCGGTCTGGGGACTGACTCAATGAAGTCAACCAGGCTGAGCAGGCATGATCTACTTTTCACAAAACCAAATTGCATGGGATCTAGAGTTTGGACATTCCCTATATCCTTGTTAATTAGGTCCATGAGGATGTGCTCCATAGTCTTACATATCAGACTCATCAGGCTAATGGGGCGATAAGTTCCAGGGTCTGTAGTTGCTCCTCCTGTATGGAGAGGGATGACTGCAGCAGTGCGCCATTCAGTAGACACAAAGCCTGAGGTGAGGCTGTGAGTGAATAGAGCACAGAAAAGTGGTGCCAGTTCACTTTCTAATTCATGCAGAACACAGCCAGGGATACTGTCGGGTCCCATGGAAGCTGTATTCTTGGCCTTAGACAATGTAGCTTTAACCTGTGCTGCAGTAATGCAGGGTGCCTGGCATTCTTCTGGTATTTAGATTGGTCCTTTGGGGTGGGGTAAAGCTGGCAGTGAATCTGTCAGCCAGTATGCTGGGAATGTCTGTTGGCTACATATAGGAAGTACCATTGTGCAGTAACTCAGAGTAAATCTGGGTATTCCCATGGAGATTCTTAATATAACTAAAGAAGGCTTTGTGGTTGTTTTTAGTGTCTGCAACAATTCTGCCTTCACAGCTGGAGGTTTTGATGAGGGAGCTCAACTTTTTGTTGAGGCCAATCTGGGAATTTTTCCAGTCTTGAGACTTCACCTTTTTCTGCAACAGTTTCTTCCTTCTGTTGCAGAGTTTATTAATGGCAGGGTACCACCAGACTGGCTTTCTTTTTTTTTGGAGGAGAGCATCTTGGTTCTGTTGAGTATGGCTAGTTCCATGCATTTATGCATGTGTTCGTACATTGCACTGGTGTATGATTCAGCAGTCACGCATATATTTTCCATTGGCATGGGTGCCGTGAAGTTAGCCACCTCTGTTTTTAGGAGTCCAAAGTCAGCTTTGGAGAAATTTTTCATGGTGGATACCTTTGCGAGGGGTGTGGGTGAGATGTGGATTTCCATGGTGATTAGTTTGTGGTCGGATCTAACCAGGGAGGAATTGACAATTAGTGTAGAGCAACAGTTGCCCATGGTAGTAATAACCAGGTCAAGCATGTTGCTTCCTCTAGTGGGGGTAAGAATGAGCTGGTCCAAGGCATTGGAATTGATGAATTCCAGGAAGTGTTGGGCTACTGCATTGGTGCTTGAGTAGTTTTCCCAGTTGATGGAGGGGTAGTTGAAGTCTCCTAGTATAAGAGCGTTGGGTTGGACCTTGATAGATTCCAGGGTGCTTAGGAACATGGAGTGAGAGTCTAGGGACATGGTTGGGGATCTTACCCAATGTTAGTTGTACCTGAAGTATCTCAGATGTGTTATGCTGGGCTACTGGTCTGGAGTTGTGCATATCCTTTATGAATATGGAGAAACCACCACCTTTGGAGCTTCAGTCCATGTTTCTGGGCCGAAAGGTGTGGAACGGGTTATAGCCTGGTAGCACAGGGGTGCTTTCTGCCACTTTAAACTAGGTCTCCATTACAGCACAAATGCCGATGTTCTCCATTTTGAGGAGTGCTTTGAGCGAGTGAATTTTGAGATTTAGACTTCTAGCGTTGAGCTGCATGACCCTCAGACTGCATTTATTTATATCTGTTACAGTGGTAATTTGGTCTTTGGAACTCCGCCTAAAAAAGGCGCTATAGGAATGGCAAGAGCCTTAGTCAGTACCTGGAAATCCAGGGGTGACAGCTGCAGGCCATCTCTGGCAAAGCATTGAGGTCTATCAATCACGTCATCTCAAGCAGACAGATACTGGATCCCCTTAGAATGACACCAGAAACTTAGTCAATTGTTGAAGTCAATCATTTTTTGTTTATACTGTGATATCATTCTGGGTGACAGCAATATACTGCTCAGGGCTAGTGTCATACCTGCCTGGGACACATAATCCGAGAGCTCCACCATGTCTCTTTTCATGAAGTCCAGGGAGGTGCATCTCAGGTCATTCACACCCACATGGACAATGACAGGGTCATACTTGTACTTGTTGTGGAGTGACCTGAGTGCATGTGTTATGTGTCGGATTCTGGCACCTGATAGAGAGCTGACTGTTACCTTCTTATTCAACCTAGTGAGTGGGACATCTGTGTGCCTCACTATTGGGTCACCTATGATTAGTGTATTGGGCAAGGTGTTTAGCCTTAGGGGTTTAGGTTGAGGGGCGCACTCTGGAGGTGAGCTATGTGTCCTGTGGTTTGTGCTTGTTGTGATGGTCGAGTGCGTTTCTGTCTTGGAGGTCTCTGCTGTTTGGGTACATTTCTGTTGACTGCCTCCTTGAAGGTGGGTGTGTGGTTTGTGTTTTTATCTGAGCATTGTGACAGTGGGCGTTCTGGAGGGCTATGTTTTCCATGTGATGTGGTGCAGGTGTTGACCTTCTCCTCTTGACCAGCTAGTCCGGTCTTGACTGGAGAGTGCATAGCTTCCAATTTGGTGATATAAGTGCATCTCTCACAAGTCTGAATGTTGGTAGGTAAGAGGTGAGGGTTGTCTATGTACATGAAGCAGTTGCTTCACTGCCTCAGAATGCCCAAGTGCACCAGGTTAATAGGAGAAAGCACAGGGAACTGCCCTTTAATCATGCCAGGAGAGGTGGTCATAACTACTAAGTACTGGAGCTATTTCCGTGAAGAATGACTAGTGCTGATGGTTCTTAGGTGTACTACAATAATTGCTACAAAAACCTGTTGAAGTGCAAAGCAATTAGGCTATTTGAAGTGCAAGAGAGAAAGAACTATCAAGAGCTAAGGGAAAAACTGAAGAGCAGACTTTCTGGCACCAGTAATAGTTTACCTCATCTCGGCGAAGCTGAGCGGAGCTTAAACAGGTGCAAACCCATGCAAGTGTGGCCTTTTAAACCAGAAAGTTGAAAGGGATGGAAAAACTGTCTAAACATTCAATAAACTATAATTTCTGGACCAGAAACCGTTCCCCTTGTGGTAGATAAGCTAACTACTCTCACTGATAAGCTGGAAGGCTTCCCTGCAACTCAGAAAGGCTTGGGGGCTCAGAAGCTTACAAACAGTCTTGGATACAGCAATCTGTATCAGGACTAGACTAGTTACAGGAAAGGTGGGAAACAAGTACAAATGTGGGCTTTTAAACCAGAAAGTTGAAGGGGATGGAAAACCTGCCCAAATGGCTACTAAACAACAAATTCTGGGCCAGAAACGTTTCCCTCCAACACAGAACGGCTTGAGGGGGCGCTCAAAAGCTTACAAACAGTCCTGGATAGAGCAAATCTGAATCTGGACTAGGCTAGTTACAGGAAAGGTGGAAAACAAGCTTAGAACTTTTTTTTTTATACAGAAAAGCTAAAACAGCAGAAAAACAATTCAAATGCAGTGCAAGTCAGCACACCTGAGTGTGTAGCAATATTAAAGCAAATGCAGTTTAAATAAATGCAATTAAGTTAAAAAATTAATAAAAACATGCAAAAATCAGTAAATTAGGAAAAATCAAAATGGAGGCACTTAAGAGTATCAAAAACAATGCCAGCAAATATATAAATAATTCAGTCGAGCAAAAATCAAGACAGTGCAGCACTCTGAACACTTAAAAAGTGCCAAAAAATATACTTATCAGCTCTATACTTCCAGACTGTTATTTAAAAACATCCGGTAGAACGGGATAAGAGGAAAGAGGAGAGGAGTGGATGGTTATGGTAATAGAGATATGGTATTAGATGCAGAGAAGGGGGGGTATGACAAAGAAGCGTAGGAAGATGGGTGGGAATGAGTAAGAAGTATTAAAAGTAAATCTGTAAGAGTATATATATATACATATATATATATATATATATATATATATATATATATATATATATATATACACACACACACACACACACACACACACACACACACACACACACACACACACACACACACGTAGAGGATGGAAGTGGTTTGGTTAGTTAAAGACTGTGGGTATAGGATTTTAAGTTAAAATATTAGAAAAGAAATAAATACTAACAGCAAAGAAGATATTCCCAGTGCTTATGTTAATGTTAAAGTAAATGAAAAACTGCAGGCAACAAAGGATAAGGCACACCCCAGGGACTCATTAAGCAGAGCATTAAAAAGACTCTGGTCATTTGTACCTTATCATTTAAATGTAAAAGAACAAAGGGACATGATAAGTCTGGGGAAAGTAATCTTATGAAATGCATATAGACTAAGACTGAATTCTCCATAAATTGCAAAATGGGCAAATTGGATTTAACCCCAGGGAATGTGATCTGCACAATAAACAACTAGAGATACAAAAACCATAAAAAAGAAATCAAACCACAATGTGATTAAGCATGCTGACTGTATGAGCAAATATTTGCTTATTACTATAAAAAATATTTTTACAGCATTCTTATGCTATATTAGAATATAAAATCTGAGTCTGCAAATATGAAACCCACCTAAAATTATCTCTAACTTATTTTAAGAGAAAATCATTACTGCTTCTACTGATTTTAGCACTCATAATTCTACTAATATAATCACTATTACTAAGGCTGCAAAGCCAGAAATTAAGATGTCATGGGCTACGCACATGTTGGTTGTTAGGTTAAACACTACGTTTAAAAAAAACATAAAAGTGAATCAAGCAATGAGGCAGTATAAAAAACTTTTATTAAAATTACCAATTAAGCACTTTAAAGTTTCAGACCAATGACCAATCAGAAAAATTCCCTCTGAATACATTACTCTCTCCAGTGGCATTTAAAATGATAGCACAAGATATTCTGTGTATTTATATATATATATATATATATATATATATATATATATATATATATATATATATATATATATATTGTGTCAAATCATACAATCATATTTATACAAAGGTCTATCTTTCAAGAGGGGTTTAAGCAGTACCTTATCATTGAGGCCAAAACTGACATCAGCCCGCAGTCTGATTATCCATTTTGCTTCAGATACCTCAGTTTTATTCTCTATACCCCTATCCCCTATAACCAGCTGTTACTTTCTCCATAACTAAAAACTTATATGTATGTGTGTGCCCAGAGATATGCATGTGCTTGGCTAATGCATTATTAAGATGTCCTTTCTTTATATCATATATATGCTCTCTTATTCTAACTCTGAAATGTCTGTTGGTCTTGCCTACATAAAACATTCTGCAAGAGCAAACCGCTAAATAAACCACATCAGATGTGTCATAACTAGCTGCTGTGTTAAATTAAAAAAATTTATTAAAATCTGGGTGTATGAAATCCCCAGCGGAATCAATATATCTGCAAAAGCTGCATTTCATGCAAGGAATTGTGACCCCCCCCCCCCTGTTGATCTATGGTCACATCGTTAGGATAGCAAAGCATACGTTTCAAATTTCTCTTATTCTTAAAAGAGAAGTTAGGATCGTCTCCTACAATATTCTTAATTGTCAAGTCATTAGTTAGTATAGGCCAGTTTTTCTTCACAACATCTGTTATAATATTAATGTTGTTTCCAAAAAACATGGGCATGCGTACCGTATCACAGGTGGGCTTGACAGAAATGTTTGTGGGTGACACCTCTTGGGAGAAGTACGGTCTTGCTGTAGTATGTCTATGGACATTACTATCTGAAAGTGACCCTTCTATATCTTGGTTCTTATAACCCCTTTCCCTCAATCTAACTTTTAAGTAATTTAAATCAGTCTCAAATTTTCCATAATCAGGATTCAGCCTCGACATCCTGGACCCTTGCCCTTTTACTATGTTCCTAAAGATGTGATTGGGATGCATGCTGGTCCTATACAATAAATTGTTTATATGACATCCTTTCCTATAAATTGTAGTGCAAACTCTGTTATCAGCTTTCTTGTAAACTTTTACATCAAGAAAATTAATTTCACTCCACGAGGTATTCATATCAAACCTCAGGAAGGATGTACTTCCATTTAAGTAGTCCAAAAATGAAGATAATTCACGTTCACAGCCATTCCATAACAGAAACAAGTTATCTACAAAGCACCTGTAAAAAATAACTTCTTTACATCTACAAGTCCCTAAAAACGCGTCATTTTCCCATTTAGCCATCACTAAATTTGCATAACTATTCGCTGTGGGCATACCCATCGCAACACCTTCCTTTCGCAAATATAATTCCTGATCAAATAAAAACACATTGTTTTCAAGTATTAGTTCCAACAGCAAACATACTAGATCTGTAGTACTGTGAGTTAAAGGTCCTTGTTCTACTAAATAACATCTCAACATATCAATGCCCTTCACATTAGGTATCGTAGTGAACAGGAACTGTACGTCAAGTGTGACAAATAACAAATTCCTAGGATCCAGAGATATCTCATTTAAGAATTTGTATAAATCATTTAAGAACTGTTTTGTGTCCCTTAGAATACATTCATTCTTGTGTACTATCGATCTTAACATTTTCTCTGTATAGACAGAGGTTCAGTGCACCCTCCCCGGCCTGAAACTGTAGGCCTGAATGGTGGACAATGGATCTTTGTGTATTTTGGGAAGCCCATGAATCACTGAAATTATGGGGTCATCTACCAAAAAATACCTGAACATATCATAATCAATGCATCTGCAAAGTAAACATTCATATAATGCGCTGTAAATCCTAGCTGAGATGATATTTATATAAGATTCAGGTACCTTATCATCGCTTAACATATTTTTCATAGAATCAAAATAATACTCACGGTCCATAATGACAACTGGACCACCCTTTTCAGCAGCTTTAATAATAACTCTTAAGATGTTGCAGAGCTTCCCATTCTCGGTTATTTAAATTCACATATTTCTTATTCTTTTTATTCATTACAGTATGCAACTCAGATTCGCATATCTTACTAAAAGTCTCTAAAATCGGGTGACTGATAGGAATGAAAGTACTCGGCTTTCTAAAGTTACTTGCTGAATTGCTGTTACCTAATAGTAACTTTAAATCAACAGTCCTAACAAACATTTTGAAGTCCACAATGGCTTCAGTTAGCCCTACTGCTTGTGAGGGTACAAACGACAAGCCTTTATTTAATAAAGAGCACTCACTGTGATTAAGTGGCTTTGATGAAATGTTCCAAAACACTAGGTTTATTGAAAGATAATGTAACTCTGATTAATCCATTAATTTAAATGTTCTAAGAAACTCAGTAGAATAGCATGTGCTTTCCACTCATAATAAGGTGAATGCCTTCAATTTGTCTTTTCCCTTATTTTTAATTTCTTTTCTATGACACTTCTGGTTCTTTCCTCAGGTGACTTAGCCAGGTGCTGCTCTGGATCTCCCTTCCATTTTTTTAAATATTAAATTAGATGAATTTATGAATCTGTGCTTTAACTTTAATGCCATGGGACTGACCATGCTCAACTAAAGGATGACTATCATGCCACCTACAATTCACCTACTATGTAGTGCCAAGATGTCGCACCCAGACATATCAGATGTTGGACCATCAGTGGGACAACACTACAATTTTCCTACTGAGTGAGGCCAGGGTGGGGATGTTGTCTACATCAGACAACTGGAAAAACAGAAGGATACATAATGTAAAAAAAAATGTAGTCTGTAGTCTATTGCCCTCACCCTCTACAAACCAATATAATCTATTTCCATTTTCTGTAGGTAAAGATTACTGTTGTTGGAAGTTCATCCTGTGTATTTGTTTATGAACAACTGAACAAAAAGTTATCAAATAGCATTTATTTTTCAGTACTCAGTGTCTATGGTCTCTAGCACCTTCTGGATGTCATTTAAATATTTCCATCATTACACTTTCTCCAGGGGAAAAGAGCCCATAATGAAACAACGAATCATAGCCTTCCCTAAAGGTCTGCTGTTAATTCTGTTCACCCTGAACTTAGGTTGATTCTGTCAGCTGCAAAAATCCTACTTCTCTGCCAAATGGCCAGGAGGAAAAAAATATTCTACAATAAATCTATTCTATACTGCAAAGTATTACTAAGCAAGCCTGATCCAGCCACAATTTATGGTTTTCAGCTTTTTGTTTTACTTCCTGTTAAAACTCACAAGCAACTCCCTATGAACCTTTTACTCTATTTTCTACTGAAGTTCACAGGCATATACTGTAATCAATCTGCACTCTTCATATTTTGCTACGTTTTACATGCAACTGAGGGTACAGAGGATTATAATAAAGGTAGCAACTCTTCTGCAGATTTTATAAAATATGCCATGTGGGACATACTGGCATTTGGTGACATTTTAATGCTGAAGTCTGCAAAGCTTATACTACCAATAACTAGTGCAGATGACAGAGTGCAAATATTCCTTATCTTTTGCTGATAATGGAAATTTTTACAAAATCGTTAAATGTTCTGATTTTTTTAAGATGTTTTAAGTGCATTTCAGTCAGACGGCATGTTTATAGACCTAAATAATTTTACAATACTTACAAATAAATGCAAACTTAACCTGAGGCTGAAGTTACATGCATGCATCATCACTTCGCAGGAGTACACCCTTCTGAACAAGCACAAACACCAAAAAATCTCACACAAGGGCACAATGAAAAATTGTGTTTACTTCTAAATTCATATGATGGCAGAAAAGTGGAAAAAGAAAGGCACTGTTCATGTTCATAGATCAAATATAGATATAAAGAAAAATGACTGAAAGAGCTTTTTCTCAAAAGTAATAAAAGTGAACAATTTAAATAAGACAGCTTTGATAAAAAAAATGAGACTTGGCAGTTAATATACAACTAATTAAATGTAATCAATTTGAGACTAGCTCGAAGCTTCGCATCAAAATCTCGATACTAGCCTGCATACCTCTCAACCTCACAGAACAAGAAATCTGGACAAAGCCTAAAATAATGGGGGGAGAAAGGTCCAAAATAGGGACAGATTTTAAATGATGCTTTACAAACTTGGAAAGTTGTTAGAACAACAGGATTTGTCTTAGCATGCATTTGTTCTGAAGGATATGAAGTCTGAAACTCACACCTGTGTTATTACTTAGTGACTTCAGTCCTCAGTGATTTGCCAGAAAACCACACACAGATTAAAAATATGAGGCAGAAATCTGGACATTCTGCAAAAATCTGGACAGTTGAGAGGTATGCTGGCCTGTCAATTATTTTTATTTTATCAAATATGCTCACATTGAGAGAACAAACAACTCCAGATTACACGTACGCTGTACTGTCCCTGCCTAGGTGATTGCTAAAAATAAGGAAGGCAAGCTTTACTATTCATCACTGAGGGGATATAAAAATATACTCAGCATTCAGAACTGGACTGCAGCAACAAAAACATCGCCTGCATTGCCTTATTAGATGCTTCAGGGACAAAGAAAAGATCCATTTGTGTGATGGACTTCTGAGGCTAACACTGTGAAATCTGGTACTACTGGACTAACAAAGGAAGGGCAAAAACGTTGGTAAGGAGAACGGCAGTTCCAAGGGCTCCTTCTGAAAAGGACAGGTTTTCCTTGATCAATGGAAAACTCATATACAACAGCATACATTTACTTCTCTTAAGATAATTTTGGAGGTGAGAACAAGTAACTATGAAAACTTGAAAAATGATCAAAGAGAATAGTACAGGTAAAGGTCATCTGTACTACTGGCTACACCAAATTACATGTTTTAGAATCAATAAATGAGAAAATACCATTACAAGTGAGACCGTGACAATCACATTTTTATAGTTTTCATTAAAATCCTTAATATGCAAAAATTCACACCAAGGGGTAAAAAAAATCACACAGGCAAACCATTCGGTAAAAAAAGGAAGACTCAGCCGAGTCTTTATTGTGCAATATCTTACACATTCTGCAGTGGAAACCCATGAGATATATACAAATGACCCCTTAAGGGCATACATGTCTTATGAATAACCCTGATTTTTTTTTTTTTTTTAAGTCTTTATGAGTTCCTTCAGGTCAGTAAAACTAACCCCCCCAATGGCTGTAGACATGCATGTTTTACTCCATTTTATGGCCTCACCAGTACAGCATACATGGAATGGCCACACTTTAGATTTACAGAGCTTAAATGCAGAGTTAAAATTAAGCCTGGTGTCCATAAACATTAAGATGCCTGTAAAATATCCAACAAAACAAAACAAAGGATAAAAAGGTCACACAGATAAACCATTTAGTAAAAAAACTGCAAGAAAGATACAGCCAAGGTAGAATCTTCACTGTGTAATACCTTTTAACCTCTTTGTGCAGGCCCGTGAAATATATGCAAATGACCCCTCCCTGATAAAGCATTTCCTGTTTCGTGCAGACATGACTGATGAAGACAAACCAGCAAACACATTTTCAAAAGTTTTGATGCAATTTTTCTACTTACTGCATGCAAGAACAGAAAGAATGTTCTTAGATAAAAATAGTTGTTGAGTTGTAATTACTGAGCACTGGCAGCCATTTTCAAGTGGGAAGTTCTTCTTCCCCAATAAATGTAAGGGCTTCAAAGGCATGCATGGGGACGCACATAGAGAAGTGTCATTAATCAAGACTATCCCTCGTGCATGTATGGGAATTGTACTATTAAAACTATGTTGAATATGTGATGCACAAGCTCAGCCATGAACAGTTAGTTAATTACTACCTCTCTGCTAAGTAGTAGCCACCTGAGTCAGTGTTCTTTTATTTGCGTAAACTGTCAAGGCCTTGTCTGCACATACTGCTTAATACCTAATCACAGTGATGGGAGGAAGCAGCAGCATGGCGGGGGAAGGAATGTCACTCAAAGAGGGACTACAAGCAGCCAGGGAGTCTACAGAAGTGAGTTCAATACATCTAAAATCCATAGGTGAAAACATCTCACAAATAGAAAACAGTCACAACTAATCATGAAATGCATTTAGCAGCTACCCAAGCTACAACTACTCACCAGTGTTCTGAGAGCTCTGAACAACAGATCATTATGGCTAGCCATTTGGCTGATATTCAAGATCTTTAGGTAAACAACTTAAAGTTACAGCAGCATGTCAAGGACTTTTGAAATCAAATCCACAGAAATAGTCTGCATATTACTGGTCTGCCAGAGAGACAGTGGAAGAAGCAGATCCCATTCATAGGTGTTTACTAGGCGAACAACCACAAGGGCCTTTATAAGCCTAGCCATGCATCCCGAATCTCTGACAAGTTCTGCTACCCTTGATAAGTGTAAGCATGGGCCTGGAAGATGAACCATTTACAGGTTACCTGTTTGCATTAGAGACATAGGTGCCAAACCAGGGATGAATTCCCCCTTATAAGAATTAGGCTCTTACCTTTGTTGAAGGTTGTGCATCAGGGCTGGCAACTCGGCACGTAAAAATCTACTGCCAATCATTAGCGGACCGGAGTTCCGTTGTGGCGACCCCTAACCGGGAAAAGCCGAAAGACACAACATTCTTCACTAAAACACCTCCAGTGATAGAGTATGTACACATAGTAATACCAAGAAAGGTGCAAAATGGGCTTCTGAGCATTTTATTGTGATGTACTTGAACTATATGGATAGAGAAGCCACCCTAAACAAGGTAAAAAGTCTGGACTCTAAGGTAAAAAATTGGTGGGCATCCAGTCCAAAGTGCTTCATACTACAGCATGGATTTATATAATAGGAAGACAAAATATAGTGCTATATCTTAGATGCTGCAGAGAACTGGGATATATAGCTATCTGTTGTTTCCAATAGTGCTCCAGTTAACCAAAAATAACAAGTAAATTATAATAAGCTTGACAGAGGAAGAGGAACATTTCCTACAAGAGAACTCACCCCAAGAAAAGGCTTCATATGCACAAGTTGCCCAGGCCCCTGTGGAGACATCCAGACTACAAAAGAAAAGGGACATATCCTTATCTATATTGTTGTGCAAAACAGAAAACAAAAGGGGGGAAGGAAAGGAAAATGATACTCACAGACATGCAGGTGACCCCTGACCATCAAAGAGACAGCTGAGATCACAGTTATTCTCCCTGACTGTTCCAGTGACCCAACAGATTTTCTCTGCTTTCCGAGGGAGACGGGACAAAGGATCAGTTGCAGAAAACGAGGTCTTCACCAAAGCAGATTTTTCTATAAAGGAAATCTCAGAGATGGTGCAGTCATGAGCAGAAGTGAGCCCAGATGGGGACATTATGATAGCCAGCCATTTGGAAGATAAGATGCGAGTAGAATTATTCACATTTTAGATCTCTTGTCACATTGACACTGTTAGAGACACACGGACTGGGCTGGGAACAATCCAGTGTTAATGATACTTTGTTCTATATCCCATTCAAAAGGGAGTAGACTGGATTTACATACTGAAACAACACAGTCAAAGCAACAGCGTAAGACTTAAAAAGGGTAAATAACCCTAACTAACAGATATGGGAAATCCTGAAAGAACAACTGGTGCTTGACAGCTGCTGTTTAAATGTGGTGACAGTTAAAATGTCATCTCTTTTGATGTTATCTATATGGCGGGGACACAAGAACTGTTTCTCCGGATAAGTTCTTTTGTTTTGTTAATAACAGCAAAATTTCATTACTGTAGATAACCTAAAAGGGAAACAGCTATCTCCACTCCTATTGTATCCTGGCTAGAAATTTTAATTGCAAATTACATTGTTAAGTTTTATCATTAAATTTCGTGTGAGTACTCTATATTCTTTTTTGGTTTTGTTTTGATAGTTCAGATTTAATCACACCTCAAACATTAGGGAGTACACATTATTCCACTTGTGAATCTTTCCTGTAAATTGAGGATAGCCCACTATGTATACATGCTTAAACTGGAATGCTAAAAGAGCTGCCTCGGCAGTTAAATCAAAATTCATTTTAAGGTGTATTAACATATGTGAGATGAAAACAGTGATTTTGCAGGAAATTAAAATGAAAAACTCTCAAGACCAAATCTTTTATGAATAAAATGTTGAGTACTAAATATTTATAGGTTCATAGGTATGTACTAGGCTAATGGCCCTGGAGCCTTTACAAGCCTAGCCCATAGGATTACCCTGGCATCGTGTCACCCGACCTTAGTTCCTAGTGCATCTGTCAAGTAGAGCCACTAGAGTGATCCCCAGGGTGAATTTTCTATTTCTCATCCACTCATCAAGATTTCTCTTGAAGAGGTCCAGTGAAGTGCTGTGCTTGACATGTATGGGAAGTCTATTTCATACCATGGGCAGTCTCTGGGTTATGAACCTGTCCCTCCAGCATGTTCTGTTGATTGCGGTAATCAGGTTGAGGTCTCTGGAGCACATGGTGGGAAGGGATTGGGATTGTGTTTCATCCTCAAGAAGGGAAGTGGTAGTTTTACTTTTCTGCACTCTGGTTTAGAGAGTTACAAAAGAATTAAGAGACTCACAGGGGAGATGAATTATATTAGAAGGTGAGTCAGGAAAAAGGCAAATCATAACTGGAAACATTTAAGGCACTAACATAGATGACATACTACCACTTAAGGGTTTTTGGATATCCATCACACCCATCGTTCTGTCAGCATATATGACTCTACAGGTCTATTTCGGTAGACCAAAATTTCACTTACCTGAAATTCATATCACTGAGATGAAAAGGTTGACAACCACACAACACCAACGTCCCAGAATATCGACTTTCCATTCCAGGTAGGTAATCGCTTGGCCATCCTGAAAGAAAAGTAAAATAGAAGGAAAGCAAACCCACCCATGTGGAGCCTTCTCCCCCACACCCCCCCTAACTAAACAACCAACACTATACCAACTCCGAGATCGCACTACCGCAGGGGCAAAATTCAACAGGGTGGCCAAGCGGTTACTTACCTGAAGTGGAAAGTCGGTGTTCCGGGACATCGGTATTGTGCAGTCATCGGCCTTTTCATCAAGGGGATATGAATTTCTGGTAAGTGAAATTTTGGTCTACCAAAGTACACTCGATTCTACTGAGTGGGAATTTCAGTATGGCTCTGGACTTGAACATAGATAGGTCACCTCCAGGCAGAACTGAACTGCCGCATGTCAGTGCAACACTTCATAATATGATATGGCAGTTAAAATTAATTGAAGTCCTAACACTCTTCCATCCCACTGAAAGAACCTATACATGAATTGGGCCTTCTGAACTAATAGGGAGCAGTTTTGAAATGTGGCTTGTAAGTTAAGAAGGGATATCCCTTGTTATTAGTGTGCATATAGCATTGGGGCCACTATCAGATCATAATCCAGTGGTCATGCAGACAAAGCTGACACTACAAGGATGCATATATAAACAATGGTGATTTAATCCACTGCTTTGAGAAAATAAGAGACTTAAACAACACATTATAGACTGGATGCAGGGATTTGGCATGAAGGAGACACCAAAGAGGATTACCAATACTGGGCATGGGCTTTCTTTCAAATGAAATGCAGGCAAAAAATAATGCAATACAAAGATACAAATGGAAAATAAGGACAAGATTACTGAGGGAGTTAAATGAGGCTATTATGAAAAAGATGTTGCAATCCAAATCAGAGGAATAGAGAAAAAAAGCTTACTAGAAACTAGAATACTGAAGAAATAGTACACTGATCAGTAATATGAAAAAAGTAAGAAATAAATTGGAGCGCTAGAGGTTTTTTATTGGGCAAAAGGGATTAACTCACAAAAGCTGCTGGTTAGGAGGTGCGAATAAAGAAAAAGGGAAATTAGTGTGTTGCACTTAAAAATGAAAGATGGGAAATAGTAACAGATCTATATGTCATAAGTTTTATTTTTAAAAATAATTACCATCATGTTGCAAGTAGAACTGATAGGAAATGCATGGGACAGATTAGGGAATACCTCTCAGGGTTCAATTTTAAAACAATACTGAAGGAACAGATAATGACTACGAAACTGGAGAAGCCTATTCATTGGGACGGTACCATGTTTTCATGGATTTACAGCTGTTTTTTATAAACAATATAAAGGTATATTGGCAGAAAGACTAATCATTTTCTATAAGAAGTCTAAAAAGTGACAGTATTTTCCACCAGACTTCATGAGATCTAAACTCATAATGTTACCAAGGCCTGACAAAGACTCAAATGGATACAGACTGACCTGACTTTTACAGGTACATCTTAAGATATGCGCTAAAGTAATGGACAATGGCTTCGGTAAGATCTTGCTGGAACTGAATGACCTCAGTCTTTTAAGTTTTAGTAAAGGAAAGCAAGGATGTGCAGACCCAGTTAGGCTTTGGCCACACATTCAAAAGTTATACAGTGGAAGAACAAGACCAGGTAATGCTGTCATGCTTGACTTTAACAAAGCCTGTGATTGCATTAAATTAAATTTTATGTGGGCCACAAGCTGTCCTGTTTAAATGGGCTGGAGTTAAAACTCCCAAAAATCCCTGATCTTTTCACTCAACAAACAAACAAAAGAAATTTAAGAAAGAAGTAATGATCTTCCTTTACCAGTGGCAACACACTGCAAATATTTAGAAATTTAAATGAACACAGGCTTGAGTCAAGTATTGGGGACCAATAGTACTGTATTACTGCAAAGGTAACACATCTTCAGAGTCAAAAGCTGTTTTTTCTTCATAAACTGCAAGCAATTAAACTGTATCTCCTACCTAGAATTACATTTATTTTCAGACATATTCTTAGCTTATCTTTTTCAAAATCTGTACTAAAGTGTCAATAACTACTGGGTAGATTCCCCTGAAACAGTAATGTCCCTAGAAAGAGTAAATGCAAACTGCTTTGAAAAAAGTGGGATGGTGGACTGGGCCTTCCTAATGTAGAAGCATATGGGAGAGACACAGTTGGCTGGTTCTTGCATTAAGCCAAGAGAAGGACCGGAGCCAATATGTGTTTCTTGGAAATTATATTAAGTGTAGAAGATGATCCTGTAGTGAAACTTTCAGCACATAAGGTATGGAACCTGGGAGGAATGGAGGATTGCTACTTTGCTCAAAACAGGTCAGGAAAGGGTAGGTTGGCAATTATCACTAGGCATACATGATTTTAGTTCAACAGACTAATCAAAGATGAAAACAGAACCATTGGCTGGTCAAGTTGGATCAGGGGTAGAATATACTATGTGAAACATTAGCTTAATGACAGAATGGATTACATTTTATTCTTTACTGATTTAAGTAGGCAATAACTGTTCCCCCAGATGGGTTGGTGGCAAAATCCACAAATCAGTAGTATCCTCACACAGGTTAGGTATAAGATAGACCTCAATGAGTCTTTATCAGGAAAGGCCTTGGAGAGGCCAGTCTTGAAAATTAGTACACTGTACTTTGCAGAAATGGACCTCCAAGACAGAGAGTCTCAGCTGAAACAGAAGTGGGACAATCTTCTTCAACTAGATATTACTCAGAGGGAATGGGAAATGATTCTTACTAACTAAATGACTCAAATCTCCCTATACTTGCTTATTACTCACTTTTGAAAATGGTATTTACTTGAGAGAGCACACCATTAGGGCATAAGAAATTCCAACCATTACTGGATGGACGTTGCCGTGGATGTGCAGAGAAAGATGCCAACTACATCCATATAATTTGGTCACGTAAGGAGATGGCCCAGATATGGGAAAGACTTTTTCAGTGGTCTACATAGCCACAAGTCCAACCTTGAAATGAAAGACTCTCCCAAATTTTTGTTACTTGGAATCATAACTTTCATTGAGTCTATACCCAAGACAGAATGTTAGTACATTGGAAGTGCACTCTCAACAAGGTATCTCTAATTTTTTTTAAATGAGAAATGCATCTCCCTTCAGTGGATGCAGATTTATCAAGTCATGTGTAATAAGCTTAAAGGGTTGTACAACAAACACTAAGATATGAAACTATGAACAGAGCTATGGTGTAAAACACAAAACCGCTTAGAATAACCAGCAAGGAAACTTCACCACTGAAATAGCGTGCACACTGTTTATTAGCCGCTTTCGTCTCAAAAGACTTTATCAGAAAACAAACACATAATAGTTCCACCATATTTAAATACTAACATCCTAATTACATTTAATTATAATCCTTTGTTAATGACCTTTGTTAACATACACCCTCCCATTCTTTAAAAAAACATTTAATGTTCACTGTATCACTGAAGCCTGGGAGTTTATCTGCTGCCAACTTAATCTGCCAACAAGCCTCTCTTTATTCAAGAACATTTTTTAAGTCCCCACCTCTTAAATCAACATGTCCTTTTTCAACTACTGAAAACAAAAACTTTTTATAGTTAGAACATTTTAAAGTGTGCTTACACAAGTACTTTTCATGTCTTTCTTCTTAATATAATATTGATGTTCCCTTACTCTTTCAACCAACTTTCTAGTAGTCATTCCAATATAAAAAGCTGGACAGCCTGAACATAAACAAATATAAACCACCCCCTTTGTTGAACATTTATATCTTCCACTTAAGGTGATAGTGTATGAAGGATTTGACAACATAATAAAATTTCCTTCATGAATAAAACAACATACTGTCCACACTTGAACATACCAGCCAATTTGCTAAGGGAAAGTAGTTTGACCTTTTCTCCTTTACTACTATGTTTTAGAAGTAAGTTCTTTAAGTCGTAAAAATTCTTATATACAAACTTTGGTTCATCCCCCACTAGGTTAACTAACTCTCTATTTCCTTGTAAAATTTTCCAATTATCCTTAACAATCAAAGGAATATTATTACTATCTACTGTCATGTCCACAGTACAAGTCATCCTTTTATCGTCCCTATTTTCCCCACTACTGATTGACCTCTCCTTATTACTAACAAAGGGGAATCTCAAAATAGGTGGGAACAAAGAATATCTCTTAGCTCTAGTTTCATTTAATAGTTGTTTCAAAAAAATGTTTTTGTATCTCCTGTTCTCAAACAATTTGGTAATAAATTCAAATTCTTCCTCCACTTGATGGTCATCTGTAGTCATATGACTTGCCCTGATGTATTGTCCCCTGAGTAAATTCTTTTTCATAAAAATTGGGTGATTACTACTATTATGCATATAGCTGCTAGTAAACGTATACTTCCTATAAATACTACTTTCAAAATGATTTTTTACCATCATTCCACTCCAGGGTGACATCTAGAAAATTAACATTATTACCGTTTCCCATAGTAAACTTTAAAAAAATCAGATCTTTCATTCATCTCTTTCAAAAGGCTCTGACGGTCAGCATTAGTACATTCGATAACAAAAAATAGGTCATCAACAAAATGCTTATAAAAACACACTAAATTTCTGTTTAATGTTATCTAACACACTAAATTCCCACCAACCTAATACAATGTTAGCGTAAAAAAGGGCTGCTGGAGAACCCATTGCAACTCCCCCTTCTTTGTTTGTAAAAACTTGCATTAAAATAAAATAATTATTGTCTAATAATACTTCCATCAAATTATAATTCACTTGAGTGGGAATACCTGAAAACTTGGTAAAAAACATTCTAACAAACTCTATTCCTTCTAATTGAGGAATGGCTGTCAACAGTGAACAAATATCTAAATTACGCATAACAATAACTTCAGGTTTATTTATATTCATACTTGACATTAAATTCTCTGACTTTATTCAAAAAGAGCTATGATGTACTTTATTTCTTCTAGAATCTGACACATTTGCAAGTTTAATTATTTCCTTGATTTGCTTGGTAAATAGGTTTGCATGAATGAATTAAAAACACTTGATGAGGAAATACTCAGTAAAGGTTAAAACTGGCTTATGTTAATATTGAATGCACATGTTTACAATTGTTGCCTTCATTAAAGTTGTTTAAAAATTTAAGGGTTTCCAATGATGAAATGAAACCGTCAGACCTGACACAGTGCAAAGAAAGCATTTTACTTTTTTTTTTGGCAAGGGGCCATATTCCTCTGCAACCACCAGGAGGCATTCCTACCGACACACCCCTAACCTCTAAATATACCACCTTTGAGTATACTGCACCTTGGATAAGTAGGCAAATCTTAGCCCCTTTTTTCCCCTACAATTTTGAGAATTGCAATTTAAGTCCTCAAAGTTATGACAAAGACCGAAAAGGGCTGCCTAAAATATGTGCATGCAAAGTCCCAAGTCATAACAAAAGGTAAGCACAAACTAATATGCTTAAGGAACTCTGGAAATGCATAAAAAGAGGAGCTTGTAAGTACTAGGTCATAATGTCACGGGTTAAGCAAATGCTGCTGCAGCTGCAGGGAACCATTTCTGATGAGAGTAAAATGTCATCTCCTCAGACCACCCATGAGGCCAAAAAGGAGAACAAACGAAACTAAGACCACAGTTCCTTTGTCAGAGGGACCCTTCTCCTTTCTAATGGAGAAGCTAAGAAATATTAACATTGGTATTACAGATTTTATACAGACTACATCTAGTGAAAATGCATTTTTATGAGACAGGCGTGCTCTGCTAGTAAAGCACACTGACAGTACATGATACTATGCTCATGACATCGTGACAGAAGGAGAATGAGGAAATGACCCACTACAGTGACTATTTTTACAGCGTGTAAGATGACAATGCATGTTCTCTCTGTCTTCAGTTATAAAAAATGCATTACACTGACTATGGTTCTAAATAAGTTCTAGGGTAGGAATAAATTCCTTCATCAAGAAATGTACTCAGGGGCAGCAGAGATATATCCCCAAGTTTGGCCCTCTGCTAACTGGCTTTTGATACAGTCTTTTTGGATTCACAACCTTATCCAAAAGCTGAAGCCTTGAGATCTTTTTGCTCCCCAAGGAGGCATCAAAAGTAAAGAAAAGTCAAAAGTATGGCAGTTATTGTAGAGGACTAAGGCTATAAGCTATTAATGAACTATTTCCAGGGTGCAATGTTTGATTCCCTTAGCCTCCATTTGCTTACTGTGTGACTTTGAGCAAGTCACTTAAGCATACTGTGTGCGAAGGGGCAATAAGGAATTGGGGCTAGCCTCCTATACTTCAGGCCTAAGGAGCCTAAAAAGGTATTTATATTGCTCAAAATTTTGCCTTACCAATGAAGAAACAAGAATTGTTTTTATTCCTGTGTTCCATACTTTCAGAAATGACAAAATATTAAGTTTGCAATGGCCACAATCACTGAAATTAATGTTTACCTCAGGAATTAAGACATTATTACATCTTTTTATTTACTTATTATACTCTGGTAAATGGATTAGCCACTACTAGGCAAAACACATTCACAAAGAAAACCCAGGAAGAAAAGCTCCATTTATATAAGACACAAATATAAATTAAGCTAAACATTTGTAGTTTATCCTTAAATGTTTTAATCTCAGCTTCCGCATTGGGTACGTGCCTCAACTCTGAAGAACAGCAGTTGTGGTACCTCTTTTTATGGGTGGTTTAGTAACTAACCCAAGGAATTACTGGGTAACTAATACAGTAAACTTTCACTTAACTGGTACCCATTGGGACTGGTAGATGCTGGCGAAGTGTAGTTTCTGGTTGCTTGAGAGTTGCTTTGCGATTTTTGAATGGCTTGTATATTGGCATACGAGCCAATCAAAATGTGGAGTGCTGGTTGCTTGAGTTATGGTTAACGGAGACTGCATTATTTGTAAAAAATCATGGGGCAGTTCTTAGGCAATACCATTTACAGTGAAACTGGTACATTACAAGCACTCTGCCATTGTCACTATGGTTTTGTGAAATTTGTTTTGCCTTTTGCCGTAGTTACTGATGAAGGTCATTCTGACCATGGTGCTTATCTTGACTTTGCCAAGGCATCTAATATGAATCCCAAACATAGCTCTCAACTATCCAGATTTTTGCCTCACAGTTTTGGTGTGGTTTTCTGGCAAGTTGGGGAGGATTGAATTCATTAAATAATGACAGCCATTTAAGCTTCAAACTTCATACCCTTCAGAAAAATGCATAGTAACACAAAACCTTTCATTCTAGAAACTTTCTAAGTTTATATGAGCAATATTTAAAAGTTGTCCCTATTTTTAGGCTTTATCCAGATTTCTTGTGTTAAGAGGTATGATCCCAATGCAGTCATCATTAACAAAAATTATAAACCCTTGAAGGATTGCTAATTGGATGCCTGTTCATACACAAAGTCACTACACACTGTCACTAGTGCAGTCCTTCACAGCTCTGTGCTAGGTCTCTTTAGCATGTGTTTCTCTGATATGAAGAGAGATGTCCAAGGGAGATGACAAGTTTGCTGATGACTGCACACTGTGTGCCATTACTGATTCCCCCTCAGACTCTTATATTCTCTAACAAGTACTAGACATTGTCAGGACCTGGTGTTCTAGGATAATGCAAAAAATATATATATATATATATATATGAAAAGTCTTTCCTACTGATCATATAAGTGGAACACCATTCAATTCTGATACAGTTATTAGAGAGCTAGGCACTTTTGCTGACAATGAACTGCCTTTGAATATGAAACATGGTAAGGAAATATTTTGTCATTGCCCAGTTAACTATCAAATGTATATTCTCAAGATCTACTAAGGTTTTAGTCTTCATACATTTCTCTCTTTTAAGGCCAATTATTGAATATAATGATATGACTGGTATGCATTTTACCACACATGTACCCCAGCTTGAAAGACCTCAACACTTCCTAACCAAAAGAATCTAAGGGTTAGAGCCCTTTAGCTATTTAGTCAAATTAGAGTCTCACTTTTTTCATCCTGCACAGATTCTCACGAGGAGATATTTGTCTTGCTTGTTATAAAAGACCTTGCTTTTCTTGATATTCCTTGTCTCATAAACAGGACTTCTTGTAAGGAGAGATTCATTAACCAAAAAGGCTTCCCTACCTTTGGAACAAACTTCCCTTTCAGAATAACACTGCAAAACATTAGCCTCTTTCAAGATAAGTTTTGATGACTGAAAGGGTTCACAAAAATCTGTGCCAAAGATTGTTAATATTGTCTTTATCAAAAGAGATGATAAACATAATGGCAAAACTTCCTAGGTTACAATGGCTATGTTACACATGGTTCTTCATATTGCCTTCTTAGTACTAATTTATGAAGCAACAGAAAAAGCAAAGCAATATTATGACACGAAATACAAGTCATTTAATCAACATTACTGCAATGATATCACAAAGGACTTAATCATAAGACATTTCTCGTGGATACAGCAGTACTACAGTATATGTTGGCAAGATGTATAGTGTATAAACACTGAGGTATGGAGACGAGGGCATATTTGTAACAGCAGTGGCAAGGATGGTGGAAGAAAGGTAGGTAGATGTGTAGAGGCTGACATAATATTCACTGTATTTGTGGTCAACACACAGAATTCCTATATTGGGTGCGCAAGCAATTTAGAGCGATGGGACAGCTGATTTGTAGATTGATTTTTCCAGATAAGCTTTAAATGTAGAAAAGGTGCTTATACTTGGATAGAAGGAGGGAGATTATTCATTTTTTTGGATGAAAAGGGTTTGGTGTCAGTTGTAACATGCAACTCTGGCAAAAAACAGTTAAACTCAATAGAAAGCTTCCCTGGGCTTTCGGATATTGGCAAAGGCTCTTGCTACCCCCATAGTGCCTTTTTAGGCAAGGCTCAAAAGACAAACCCACCTCCATAGGTATCACAAGGGATAAGAAACTAGGAGTAATAATACTCAACGCCAGAAGTCTAAACCTCAAGATGCACACACTCGAAACTCTCCTTAGCATGGAGAACATCGACATCTGTGCAGTAACAGAAACCTGGTTCAGGGCTCCCGAGAGCACCCCAGCACTACCAGGTTATACCTCATACCATGCTTTTCGGCCCCAAAACTTGGACCGAACCACAAAAGGAGGGGGAGTATCGATATTCATCAAAGATACCCACACCTCCAGGTTGGTGGCAAAGCACGAAGCATCAGAGACTATCCATGTGCAACTAACAGTGGGTAAAACTGCCTTCCAGTTTATAGCCTGCTACAGACCACCCTCCCAAACCCAGGAACCCCACTCGGCCTTCTGAGAACACTGGAAAATATGAAGGTCTCTCCAAACACCATTATAGTGGGCGACTTCAACTACCCAAACATACACTGGGAGCATTACTCTAGCTCCAACACCCTAGCCCAAAGGTTCCTAGAATTTATAAACTCAAATGCTATGGAACAACTTGTTACCACTCCCACAAGAGGAGAAAACATACTGGACCTGATCATCACCAACATGGGGATTCTATGCTCCAGACCAGAAGTGTATCCCTCACTGGTAAGATCAGACCATAAACTAATCTCACTGGATATTCACATCCCGACCCCACCCCCTGCCCAGAAAACCACAGTGAAAAACTTCTCTAAAGCAAATTTCACACTCCTCAAAACCGAGGTGGAATCCTTCAAAGCCCCCGGGTCTGTGGAAAATACGGCCCAGACCGCAGAATCCTTTATAAACACATTCTATGAACACCTTCAGGAATGCATGGATCATGCAATCCCAAATAAAACCAAGACCCAATCCTCCAAAGGCAGACGTGCTGTCTGGTGGACCCCAGCCATAAACAAACTATACAATAGAAGGAGGAAGCTACTAAATGATAGAGCAAAATCCCAAAAAGGGAAGGCATCACTGATCAGTATTAGCAAAAATCTATGGGCACTCACAAAATTGTCTAAGGCCAGCTTCGAGAGAAAAATTGCACAGGACACTAAGGATAATCACAAGGCTTTCTTTAGTTATGTTAGGAACCTGGGTGGTAATTCACAGATATGCTCAGAATTAGTCCAAAATGACAAAAAATACACTGAACCCACAGACATTGCCAACATCCTAGCTGACAGGTTCAGCGCAAACTTCTCCCCCTCACTCCCCACCAAAAGGGCAAATATCTATCCCAGCAGAGTGCTGCCCCCCTGACATCTCAGATGCTCAGGTAAGAGCCGCCCTCTCCAAAGCAAAAAACACAGCATCAATGGGACCAGACGGTGTTCCAGGCTGCGTCCTACATGAACTCCAAGAAGAGCTAAACCCAAACATAAAACTACTGTTCAATCTCAGCCTTACTACAGGATATGTGCCCAAACAGTGGCGTACAGCAATAGTGGTCCCTCTCCATAAAGGTGGTGCCTCAACGGATCCTGGAAACTATCGTCCCATAAGCCTGACTAGCTTGGTCTGCAAAGCTATGGAAAGGATCATCATGGACCTCATAAATAAAGATATTGGGGACCTACAGACACTGGATCCTACCCAGTTCGGCTTTGTTAAGGGCAGATCCTGCCTCTTAAACCTGGTTGATTTCTTTGAAACAGTCACCAAGGCCATTGACGAGGGGAAGGTGGTCCACACAGCCTACCTGGACCTCGCAAAAGCCTTCGATACAATACCCCACTCGGGCATTATAGATAAGCTCACCAGCTTAAATATAAACCCCTATGTCACTAGATGGATTGCAAACTGGCTCAAGGACAGAACCCACATGGTTAGAATTGCTGGAGCCATGTCAGACTCCAAACCAGTTACAAGTGGTGTCTCACAAGGCTCAGTCCTGGGACCTCTCTTGTTTGGTATATATTTCTCGGAGGTACAGGCCAACATGGAAGGACTGTGGCTGACCAAGTTCGCAGATGACTGCAAACTGGGCGCCATAATCGACTCTCCAGCTGACACAAGCATCCTCCAAAAGGGCCTCACAGAAACAGACAACTGGTGCCAGAGCCATGGCCTCAAGCTAAATGCCAAAAAGTGTATAGTCATCCCCTTTGGCAAAAACAAAGTGCCCACAAATTATCACATAGGTGGTAATCCATTAAGTACAGAAGAAGTAATTAGGGACCTGGGGACCCAAGTTGATAGCAATCTCTCATTTGCCAACCACGTGGCCAAAGTGGTTAGAAAAACATTTTATATAGCCCACCTAATCGTGAAGGGATTCACATCTAGATCAGGGGAGGTCATCGTGCCTCTTTACTCATCCCTCATCAGGCTCATAATTGAGTACAATGCCCCTTTTGGGATGTACCTTACCAGACACCTGCAGCAACTGGAAAGACCCCAAAAGTATCTCACCAAGAGGATCAAAGGGCTCAAACAGATGCCATATGCTGCCCGGTTAAAGAAACTCCAGCTCTACTCCGTGGCATACCGCCTGTTCAGAGGCGATCTGTGCCTGACGTATAAATCCATGTCCAACCCGGAATTAATGGACATGCTGCACCTCAGAAAATCCAAATTCCATCGAGCTACGCGCTCGAGAGACTTGAACCTCAGCACTGAAATAAATAGGACATGCTGGAGGGACAGATTCATAACCCAGAGGCTCCCTTCACTCTGGAATAAAATCCCAGTCCAGGTTAGGCAGAGTCCCTCATTGACTCTCTTCAAGAGGAATCTTGATGAGTGGATGGGAGATCGTAGGTTTACCCCGGGTATCACTTCTGTGTCACTGTTAGACAGAGGCACAGTATACTAACCTCGAAAAAGGGCATAGCAAAATTAATTTAAAATGGGTGGCGAAAGCCAAACACACTCTGGCTAGGCTTATAAATGCCCTAGGGCAGATAGCCTAGTATAAACCTATGAACCTATGAACCTATAATACAAATTTAGTCTATGAAATCTGTGCATGATGTGCCTTTGGGGTAAAGCAGCCACATCCCCTTTCATGACCATCTTAGTCTATTTTGCCTCTTGTCACTTCTAGTATCACGTCAATAACCCACTTGCTGAAAAGTGGAAAGCGATGTCAAGACAAAGGTGAGAAAAGGACAGCTAAGGTGAAAGATGTTGCCTGTGCATCTGTTATGTTTGCACAGATGCTGCTTATTTACTCTGTTCATTCTATTTCCAAATGCATTTTGCCTTTTGATTTGGGTTATGGCTGAAAAGTGTCTTTGGACCAGTTTATATACCTTGTTACAAACTGAAATAAAGTCACCCTCAGGCACAAAGAAAAGCCTTACATCTATCTCACTCAGTGTGTTGTTCATTTTCTGGCACTATTTTCTTTTTTGTTTTTGTTTTTTTGCGCGTTTTATTTCCTGACAAAACTTTATGCTTCACCACCACAGAAGCATGACTCTAATGCAATGGAAGTTACAGATATTACAACAGAAAATGCATAACACACTGACTGGCTCACATTAACTTGTTCAGACTACAATGTAACATGCATGCTCACCTCTAGACAACTGAAATGTCATGAGCTTTCAAAATACATTTCTGATTTATGTTTGCATAATCTGCGTACCTATTGTTAAAGGAGAGATTTTTTTAAATTAATTTAAAGCTACTCCTTTCTGGTCTGATGGTATAACCTGCTTTATATTCCCAGCTACTTTTGCTGCTGGTCTGGGATCATCCCAATTTTTGTCCACCTAAAAACCTTGGATTATGAATCTGAATGTAATCTAAGTGACAAGTCAGCAGTAACGTCAGTCACTTCTGTCGAAGATGTCGAAACCCCTTGTAAATTACAGGATCAGATTTCAGAAGTGCTACGGCACATACAGTAGAGTTTCAACCTTGCAACATTTTGGGTTTGTGCAAGTTCAAGGAAAAAAATAAATAAATAAAAGCAGGAAGGGCACAAATTCACAGTTAAAACCTGCTTTGTACTTGAGTTAAGATGTGCCAGGAATACAAGCACTGTGGCGCATGATTTGGACCGTCCTTATTCCTCACCTGCTTCCTTTTTTAGTTACCTGAGATCAATCTAATATCAAAACATTTAAGATCAGTTTTCTAGGAACAAGGTTAATACTAAAGGCAATATTTCAAGAGAAAATTAGTATGCGCGTTCCTGAGTATGTCGCTGCCTGGAACTAAAAACACTCGACTGCTGACTTTATTTTAAACCAAGGCACACTGCTGTTCGGTAATGAAACAATCAGTATTCGTGGAACAGCAAAGGAATCGGATTTAAAAAGAATCTTATGCTCCTGCATTTTTCATGACCGCAGCAGTAATTTACATTCCACCAATGTGTAGAAGTCAGAATCAAGCTAACAGAAAATATTCATTTTTTTCAGGTGCAGCAGTAACATTTTAAGTGTTGTCTACTGAACCTTGTACTTTAATTTGCTGACAAATAAAAGTTTAACTATGCTAAGATCTGTGTCATGTCCAACATCAGCAAATCAACAGCCCATTTGTTGCTACCTTCCCAGGGGGCCAAAGAAAGATGGTTCTCCTAATACCAATTTATTAAGTGAATTGAAAATGCTGCAGTAGTTCTGTAACACGTTCACTCTGTACTCACTCTGAGCTGAAGACTCAATTCCTCCGAGCCAAACAACCAATGAAAATTAAGAAAACCCCTCAAGCATTTGGGTGGCTGATTAATTATACATACAGCTCCTAAATGAACTGTGGTCATTCCATTTTGTGTAGGCATTTACTTATTGAATACAAAAATAACGCTCCGCAGTAAATGAGTACCCTAACTCCTTGCTCTAGAAGCATATATATAAAACCTGTCAAGCTGTAAAACGAGCAAATATAAACAGCAAAGGCTTGTTTCAGTACCTACTCAGAAATTTATATTTGTTTAGAATAAGGACCAAGTCAGAAATGGGATAGAAAATCCAGTGGCAAGGACTGCTTGAAATGTTGAAAGGAAGAGCAAAGGGAATTTATTTCAATCAGATAATACACATCATCCAAATCAAACCACATAAAGAGTTCCACACAACAAAGTGGTAAGAACTCACAAGATTAACAAAAATGGCTCTTCTGATTAAACACCAAAGCATACTGGTGCTTTAACCACAAAAATCAAAATATATAGTTATCTGAAGGTACATTTCAGGTAAGAGGATTGCAACCAACAAGCTAGAGAGTGAAACCTTTAAATAAAAACAAAAATTGATAGTAGCAATTGTGCCCACTGCTGACTGATAACAAAATGCAGTTCAGTTTTCATCAATCATATGTGAAAACAACACTAGAAAATGCAAGCAGTATTTACACCTTATATTTGTGCGTGAAACACACTGAGCTGTATTCCATTCTAATATGTTTGCTGCTGAAAAGGTACTGGCATGATCATCTGAGCTCACAAGGTAAAACTAAATTTTCTAATGACAAGTAGAACATGAATCAGACAGACAGCTTTAAGCTCTCTTCTCATCTCCTGCTCCAACATTCTAATGTCTGTGTGAGCAGCATGGCTATACCATGGACTTGGGACAGAACTCCACAGGCATCCCAAGGGATATGACCATTTGCATTGCTCAGCTTTGGAATTATCTGCTTCTGTGATTGAAGCATTCACGAGCAAACTTCTTACAGACGACATGGCATCTGTTCCATTACCTGTAAGAGACAGGGCAAATTTATGCACTGGAAGATGATTAGCACCTGCAAAATATGTGATCTGCCTGCCACTCCTATGTAAAGGTAGGAATATGGCACATGATCATGCAACTTCACTAGTTCTGGTTTCTGGTGAAAAATACTGGATATCATGGTATTACAACAAAAAATCTAAACGTTTATAAGGTCCTAGGCAAAGCCAATGTTTAAGGTAGAGAACCTGTATGTCAAAACATATTAGCAAATTCAAAGAATTAACATTATCCAAATGAAGTATGTATTCATAGATGGCAGCGTGGCAGTACAATTCACACTGCACAGATACGCCTAGCTGCACTGCTCTACTATAATGCAATTCATAGTCACGCATAATCCACATGACACTAGGCTTCAATTAACAATTAATATGCATGACTAGGAATTACTCAGCTGTGTGTGCAGTTGGCTCAGCTAAGTGTTCTACCAAGATGCAAAAGGAAAAAACACAGGTTGTTAGAAATCCACACAAGGCACACACTCCCATAGAGACATATACAAACACTCAGGACCACACAGACACAACCTGCATATTTCCCACACCAGCTATCTAACAGGGAAAACTGTCCAGCACAGACCTGCTGTGGTTTCCATCTTTACTCTACTCTGTTGTCCCTGTAAGATAATGGAGAACAAACACCTGCCCAGCCACGCAGATACATACAAAAATACCCCCCACACACACACACATATCCACAGACAATGCATCCTAATCTCCCCATCCATATCCATCCATCTCACACACACTACACTGCTCACACACTCACTCAGTCATGCACATTCAATCACAGTACCCATCCAACCACTGCACCTGGACCCAGTTTGGAATATTTCACTGTAGCACTTACTACTTAAGACTATCCTTACTGTGTGTGTGAGTGAGGGGGCTGGGAGGTCATGGGTGTAAAATGGCAGTCATCTGAGCACCAAACATCCAGGGAGGGTGGGAGATCATGAGTGTAAAATGGCAGTCATCTGAGCACCAAACATCCAGGGAGGGTGGGAGGTCATGGGTGTAAAATGGCAGTCATCTGAGCACCAAACATCCAGGGAGGGTGGGAGGTCATGGGTGTAAAATGGCAGTCATCTGAGCACCAAACATCCAGGGAGGGTGGGAGGTCATGGGTGTAAAATGGCAGTCATCTGAGCACCAAACATCCAGGGAGGGTGGGAGGTCATGGGTGTAAAATGGCAGTCATCTGAGCACCAAACATCCAGGGAGGGTGGGAGGTCATGGGTGTAAAATGGCTATCATCTAGGCACCAAACATCCAGGGAGGCTGGGAGATCATGAGTGTAAAATGGCAGTCATCTGAGCACCAAACATCCAGGGAGGGTGGGAGGTCATGGGTGTAAAATGGCAGTCATCTTGTCACCAAACATCCTAGCTACCTTTGTCCAGAACTGAGTGCAATACTCAAGACAGGATCACTGCAAATTACAAAAAAAATGGAAACGGTAGGAACAATACATGCAGTGAAGGAACAAGGTTTAAAAGAAGGCTGGATTTGAATGAGCTATGTAATGTTTGACTGAGAATGACTGGATAGATTATAAGTGACGTACAATGTTTGCAACTAAAATTATGTCAGTATGGTTTGTGATGTACAATGTTTGCAACCAAAATTATGTCAATATGGTTTGTTTTTATTTATATAAACGTATGTTTGCCTATGTCATATGTGATAACTTAATAAAGATGTTTCTTGTTTAAAAAAAATATAAGCTCACACTCTTTGTATATAAAAATACTTGTCTGCAGTTTTCCACAGGTAATTCTTTTCCTAATGTATTCTAAAATCTCAGAACTTTCCGCACTGCTTTCTTACAATGATTTCCTATGCAGAAGATATCTGAAGTAAATACCAGGCTTCCTCCTGATGCACGGCAGACTTACTGCCCTGCCTCTGTCCATTGCTTTATTGTGAATATTAATGAGAAAGTGGTGCGTAAGCAGCTTGGCACTGTTCTTGACTTTGATGGGCCCAGGGATCTACTAAAGTCCATGTTCTGAGCTCATCTCAGCACTTATGTAGTCATCAGTGAAATGGTTAGTAACCTTTTAGTGGTAAAAGACGAACAAATTGGTCTGTACTTGCCCTCCCTGATGTGTATCACCCAATGTTGCAATGAATCAAAACCGACTACTAGGTCTCGGTCACATTTCTTGACTGTTTTACTTCCTACTCAGAGCAGCAAATGTTAGGGTAAAGGAGGGAGCTGCCCCAGCTGGAAGCTGTTAGGAAGTGAGATAAGCAGTTGCTGCTGGGGCAATAGTGCGGTACTGGCATTCATATAAGAAGCTGTGGATAACACTGTGGCTTTTTAATGAATGCTGACAGTGTATCCACACAGCACTTCAGTAACTAAAACAAGCAGCTTAATACATCTGTTGCAAGGAGCTTGGTACAGTTACAACTTACTGTGGAAGACTTCTTTTTAGTCAATAACTTTGGGCTAAGAAGTGCCTGGGGGAACTGGCTAGAGCACCAGCTGACCTAGGTATGGTTCTGTTCCTACCTCTGACTATGTACTCACAGGATAGTCTCTGCAGTAGAATTCGTCCTCTCCCTGTGATCTCAGTTATGAAGTCCAAAATGATTCCTTTCATCACCAGTTATTTTTAGTATGTATATTCTTCCATTTCTGGATTACGTGCAATAGAAAGGTTTATAATATGACAGTTATGCTGATGACACCCAACTGTCCTCTCCATTCCTTAGCATCATGTGAATTGCTAAGAACCAAGTAAGGACTGCATGGAGGGAAGACATACTTTCTTGGATGTCAGTTAATGTCCTTATGTCAACCTAGATGCCATGTTTTTTTCACACCACTTTAAGGTCCAACAGTTCCTATCCTTGCCCCCTACACTGTTTATAGGAATTACAGGTGGAATGTGTAAATTACATAATCTCAACGTGATCTTCAATAATCTGCTAACATTTCATCACCTGGTGTCAAATGCCATCTCATCTTACTGTTGTCAACAGTGCACTCTATCCATCCCTTTACTGGAGTGCACCAGTGCGTCAAAGGAACCTGCAAGTTAAACCCCCACCAAGCACATTATTCCTCTAAGCAACTTATCAATGGTTGTGCAGGACATAGTTAAAGGCAACTACTTCCCTTGCTTTTGCGTGATATCAAGCAACTAATAAAAACAGAGATGAAGCCTGGACAGAATGGAAAAGCAATCATCCTGTATACATAATTCAACATGTACCAACATTTTAAAACAGGGAACTAGACTGAAAAACAGTTGTGTCAAAACTAAATATGTCAGAAAAGCAGAAGCCAATCATCCTGGATAACAAAAAACAATTTTGCAAGGCAACAGAACAATTTGGCACTTCTAAAGTTTTCCTAAAAAAATGTAGTTGTAGTACAATTAGTCCCATACAACCCACTAGCCTGACTTTTTCTGATAATCCTTCTTTGCAGCCATTGTCACCGCTTCACAAGACTGTTGACTTCCCCAAATTCTTTTTCAAGACTATTATCAAAACAGAGACATAAAAACTCTGAAAACTTGGATACAGGCTACAACCCTGATTTTCACAATTTACACCTCAAAATTCTAAACTTACCTAGTCATATTCTCAGTAAGCCTCTGGCACACATTTCAGTCAGTCATTTAGAACAAAAACAATTCCTTTACAGCTTTAAACATGACATGATTATTATTTTGGCTAAATGCCCTTCCCAGTCTCTGCAAATGACTTTTACCCTACTACCTACCTCTGTCCAAAATCTAAAATATTTAAACAATAGTGTATAATCAAATTCTTGAGTACCTACTAAAACATGGCATTCTCACAGAAAGGAAACATGGTTTCTGGCCTAACTTTAGTACTCCAACAGCTATATAGTCATTGGCAAACTACATCTTTTCAAACACTGGACAAGGTAAAGTTACAGGAGCCATCTTTTTAGATCTTAAGAGGACTTTTGAAATAGCTGACCATGTTATGTTGCTGCATAAACTGCCAGACACGTTTCTCCATAGAAGTAGTACAATAGCTTGGAAACTATCTTGAAAACTGAACCTTCTGCTGGATCTTACAATGTCACTCAAAGTGGGAACATAACAAAAGGGGTCCCAAAAAGTACAATCCGTTGTACCATATTGTTTTCACTGTTTACTAATGATCTGATATGGGATCTGCATCAAATTAACTGTATAATGAACGTGGATAACAAACATTATTCTGGTGAAATCCAACAACTATCATCCATTCTGAACCATGAACTTCAAAAGGATTTTTTTAGCTGCATGAAACAGGATTTGTAAAAATTAGCTGTCCATCAACACACACACAAACACACACACACACACACACACACACACACACACACACACACACACGAACAAAAACACAGTGATGCTATCTGGCACCTCTAGAAAGCTACGTAACATCCATAACTTCATTGTTATAGACCCTCTTGGTATTCCTCTTACTATTACTGCTCAAAAGGAGTACCCTGATCCAAACCTAACATATGACCCAACACACAAAAACACAGGTCAACAAGATCAAGATGTATCATTCCACCACCACACAGATTAAAAGTCTTCTAAAAAATACAGCTGTAGCGTTGTTACCTCACAGCAAGAGGTTCTCCCGTTCGATTCTCAGCTTGACTTCGGAGTGCCTTCTGTGTGGAGTCTGCATGTCCTCCCCACGGTTGGGTAGCGTTCGAAAGACATGCATGCGTAAATGGGCATGCCTTCGTTGAAGGTTGGGCGTCGAGCTGGCACCTCAGCTTTTTGTAAAAATCTACTGTCAATCATTAGCAGACTGGAGTTCCGCTGTGGCGACCCCTTACCGGGAAAAAGCCGAAAGAACAACATCTAACTTGTAGACCACTGTGGCTAGGCGAGCCACTGCCATAAATATACTCCTCCCCAGACTGGAATACTGACTCCCTTTAACTGCACTTCTCTCTGCATGCAATAATATGCTCATTCAATCAGCTGTGAATGAAACACTTACGATTCATTTACCTAGCTAAGAAACATGAGCATCACTGTACTAGCCTCAGCTCAAAAAAAGGCTACCTGCTACAGCTAGAGCTACTTAATTGCTCACTACACCCATCTACAAAATATTAAATGATGGCTACACCTCAACAGGCTGCAGTTTACAAACCAATCGTGTACTCTTAGAAGTAACGATGATATTCAGTTATTCAGGCCACCATTCACACTGAGTTTGTGTCAAAGAGTTTTCTCAGAAACAGTTCCATCTGCTTGAAAATCTTTCAGAGAATATATGGAAAACAGACCAACTACTGACTAGCAAGAAAACATTAAGGGATTATCTATTCAAAGAAAGCTAATGCAAGTGCTATACAGACATGGGCTAATGCAAAGGTATACTAGTTGCTAGGTTCCACTGTACTGGTCATTCCATTCCAAAATGTGCAGGTTTTGTCAGTTTTGGTATTACCTTATGACTATAAAAAGTGATGCAAATATAACCCCATCCCATTTTTTTTGGTGTAGCCACACAGTCTTCACTCTCTGTATTTTAATCCAGTCTACTGTAGTAACATGTAACAGGGCTGTGAGCTATGTAATATGCTTACACACAGTTCTGTAATTATAATTAAGTTCATACTGTACATGTAAGCATTGACAATGTATGCATTCTTGCAAATATTGTTTCACTCTTTACTTATTCAGTGTCACGCCTTGGGTATGTATTGTATATGCAATCTTTGCCAGTTGCTTCAATGGTAATATTTTTTCTTTATATTTCCAAGTGCATTTCTTACTTGCTATTGTCTTTGCTGTTGTGGTGCAGGTTGTGGCTGAAAAGGGTCCCTGGACCAGTTCACTTACCCTATTAACTACCCTATTAACAAAGTATAAATCAAATAAATAAATAGTTACATCTCATTTGGGTTTTCAAACAATAAGCCTGGCACACTACAGCACGGTATATAACTCAGCTGTAAGTTTCCCTACAAGGACCTCTGCATACAACCATATTATATCTATCTATTTATAGTTGATATACTGCTTCACAGTTAAGCACCATTTTTAAAATTCTTCCAGTGGCATTTAAACCCTTATATGATCGGGGTTTTGCCTACTCAAGGGGCTTCTGGTGCCCCACCATCCTTCATGCGAGGCACTTGAGCACTATACTCCACTGCTTTGAGACAGTTGGTGATCTCTAGGTTTAAGGTCGAGACTTCCAAACTTTCTTAATGGCCATTACAGGCAGAAACAAAAACATATTTTTATCTTATTCTGATGCTCTACTCAGTCTAAACCTGCAAGCAGCACCATAATTCCTTATCATTAATTATAACTGTTCTATCCCTGTATGCTCTTGTTGAGGTAGACATCCTGATGTGATCTTGTTTTCATGGAAAGCTACTTCTTGTTCATAATGCACAGTGAGTTCAAAGCTGATGAGACTAACACCCTGGTCTCTCCTGTCAGATCACATTTCCATTCCCTTAGAATGAAAGTAGTAAAAAATATGGCTAAGATTGAGAATCGTCAGTATAACTGTCAGTGAGTAGTTTGCAGACTCTTGCAGATTTGCTTTCCAATATATGTGTTAACACATTGTGTAACAAGTGCTTACAGATGTGTGAGCAAATAACTAAGAATAACAAATTACAAAAAATAAAAATAATAAATCTCAGGTGCTGTCCCACTTCCCCCTTCTTTCCTCAGTTAGCCAAATTATCACATTTCCTCTGTCAGACATGCTGGGTGAACAAGTTGAAGTGACTAGGAAAATGATTTTTTGAGCTATGACACAAACTCAGAATTGCCTACACATAGTAAGGCCTTGCTGAGTCTAATTATGATGGCTGACAAAAAACAATTACTAGAAAATGGAAATTAAAGTCTAAACCAACTTTACTAGAAGTAGTGAAGATATTGACAGAGTTAAAACAACTGGAACTGGGATCTTTAGAAAAGGGTAACAGCAAATCGCATAGGAAAAAAATGGGAAGTGAGGGATCAATACATGCAGAGGAGGAACAAGGTTTAAAAGAAGCCAGGATTTGAATGGGCTATGTAATGGTTGACTTACAATGACTGGATATGTTACAAGTGATGTATAATGTTTGCAACTGAGATTGCGTCACTTTGGTTCATTTTCATTTATGTAAATGTAACATGGTCTATGTCATACACGATAATTTAATAAAAATGTTTCTTGTTTAAAAAAATATATTTCCTACCTTAAAAAGCACAGCTAATTAGTCAATCATAAATGGCAAAAAAATCATTGCACATCCTCCTGCCAGCAAGGCTGTTTTCTAATTTTCAAAAAAGAAACTACAAACATAAAAAATATATATAAAACCCACCAAGGCCAGTAAAAAAGACCAAAAATTTTATTGAACGCTCTCCAGAACCTCAGCCAAAAGGCCTTTCAAGAGTTCCTAATTTTGTTTACTTCTGTCTTCATTTTGCAGTACTTCCACATTAAATTAGATATTATATTTATGAATACTGAGCACACACACAGCAAAAATCCCTAGAAATGTGTCCATTACAATATATAATTTGAAATGCACATACTTTGTCTTTTCACAAATAGCTTTGCACGGTAACAGCCATTTATAGGATCAAGTGAAATGTTTTATTTCGTGCAGAGAATTACATTACAATTAAATTCCCATGTGCACTTTTTCTTCATAACAATAACTAGTTTAGTCCTACAACATGCCCCTAATTCTTTATTTTGCACATTTCCAAAAGTTTAAATTGCACATTAGTTTGGAGGCACACATTAACATTTTAAATTAAGGAAGGGCTCAGTAGGTTTATGTACCAGGTAGGGAAAGAATGCAGCAGAAACTGGCAACACAAAGAGTTGTGAATCCACATAGCTTGAACAGCCTTTTGACCCCATTCAGTTTAAAATGATAAAAACTGAACTACAGACAACCTTGCTGTGTGTGTTTTCTCTTAGCAAAATACATTCACATTAGACAGCTGAAATGATGTAAAAGCAAAGCAAACAAATTCCTAAAGAAAGAATGAGATTTCAATCAGCTCCAACACGGTGTGAAGTGAGGAAGGTGTTTAGGAAAGAAATCCAACACAGGGAAATAAATTGCCAAATCATGCTTTTTTTAAATATGTGGAAGTACGGGTATTATTCGGCAGGGAGGAAAATATACTCTGGGGAAAGGAAATGTTGTAAACGAAAAGCAAAACGGCTATACAGGTAAAACCCAGTATATAAAAAGAGAAGTATATGAGAGAAAACACTATACCGGGTACCACACAATAACGTCTTTATTTAAACAAAGTAAAAAGGAGAGGTGAGCGCTTTCGCAACCTTCGTTGCTTCATCAGACAAAGAATTAACTGTTCAACTGCTTGTTTTATATCACTCTCAGTCAAAAAAATTTTTTCCAATTAGTGACATCATACAACTTTTGAAAATTTAAAGGCATATATGACAAGAATATTGTAAAATACGCATATGAATATAAAATATATATACAAAATGTAAAATATGTTCATATTTATGCATATCTAATTTAAAACAGTTAAATAATCTCATTAAAAATGCATATATATAAAAAATGCATATAAATAAAAATGCATAGTATATTCATATTTATGCATATCTAATTTAAAACAATTAAATAATCTCATAAAAATGCATATATATAATACATATATAAAGAATGCATAATACAAAATATATAATAATAAAAGAAATATATGTATATATATATATTTTTATTTTATGCAAAAAATCAATTGTGTTGAAGGCGTCCAGCTTTAAGAAATGGAACTAGTGATGTACAACCATTTAAGCCTGGATATCTATCAGCATTGAGCTTGATAATCCATCTTTGTTCTCGGCTCTCTGTGAAATTTTCTATATCTCCTCCCCTCACATTTCTATGTATATGTTGTAAAACAAAGAACTTGAAAGAGTGTGTTTCATCAATGCAATGATAGGAATCCAATGACATCTAGGGCTCTGTAGCACTTAATGATTGACTGACTGACATAACTCTGGCATTCCATCTGAATTGCCCAGAGAGGACAAGTCCTTCCAAAAGTGCAAAAAAGAATACTGAATATTGGGACCAGGCTTAAATGTGATTCTTTAGACAAAAATCCCAATTCACAACCCGGCCATTAAATTCAAACCTCCAAACTAAAACTGCTAGTCTGCGCAACTCTGCATTTATTCAGTTTGCTATGTGCAGTGGCTGCCACTGTTTATGTAATCAAGAAGTGAACAGTCAGGCTGGGCGGTATGGAATGAGTTGTGGGTGGATAACTGCTGCTCTAAGCTTAAAGTGTCACTGGCCAGCAAGTTTTTTTTTTTATGGATGGTAGTGGACCAGTACACAAAAAAGAGCTTGCTGTTAGACCACCACCATGTTGTGATAATCACATGTCATATCACTCACAACGAGGCCACTAAGCACAGTAACAGTGTCAGTGGCACAGCAGGTAGCACCCTTACCTTTGGTGCAGAATGCTGTGGGTTCTATTCCCACACAGTAATGCAGCAAAAGGGGATGGTGCTGCTCTCATGAGCATGCCATCCTTCGGTTGAGATGTTAAACCAAGGTCACATTTGCTTGAGTTGGTGACAGCTCAGGTGGATGTAGAAGATCCCAAGGTACCCACTGAAATGAGTAGAGGTCCTTTATTTATATAAAAATAACTATTTACAAATATCTGCATATTCAAAAAACATTTACAAATGTACAAATATAGTGATATACAAATCTATTTACACATATTCATAATTTCCTTTACAATCATACTAAATGTTCATCCCTGTTAGACCCCCATGCCTTTTTTCATAACCACCATCTGATTAAATATTGTTGCTAAAATCCATTTACCATTACACATACTTTCATTTAAATAAAAATGCTGGAAGGCAGAGTTTCACAGGCACAAATCACTCAGGTGATGATAAACCAAAGGTGTATTTAATGATAAAAATCCACAAGAAAAACAAATAAAATGTAAGCGCTTTCGTTAAACAAGTGTTAACTTCATCAGACACCATTAAAATGTAAGACAGCCATTTATATACATATAAAAAAACACTCTGATTGGGTAAGCAAAGAGAGGCAGCTAGCTAAGCAACACTGAGACATAATATTAATTAACCCCTTGATGACTGTGTTACAGTTGAAACTGTTGCATCTTAAATAAAACTAAAACTTGTAATTAAAAGATAAATTGTTAGTCTCATACTTGTGTCATGAATGTTTCTAAATAGGATAAAACTAAAACCAAAGTCATTTTTAAAATCTCATGTTAAATATTCACATAATGATAAAATGTTTACCAAAGCCAAATACATACAAAAGTGCTTGTGCCTAACAAATATTTTGAGATATTTTGTTCCTTTCTAGGGCTTTTAATTTCAATACAGAAGAGATGGATGTCCTATCATTAATCCCTGGCCATCTATCTGCCTGTAGTAAGATTTGCCACCTTAATTCCTTTAACTCTAACTGAAGTCCCCAAGGCTTTTTGTCACTGATGTGTACATGGTCTATTGCCTTAAATGTGAAATTGTGGCCAGTATTGTCCTGAATATGCCTCGCTAAAGCATTATTAATATTATTCTTTCTTATGGCATAGTTGTGTTCATAAATTCTGGCGCTAAATTTCCTTTCTGTTTTGCCTACCATAAAATGCTAGGCATTGGTCACATGTAGCCATGTAGACCACTTCCTTGGAGTGACAGTTATATTTACCTTTTACATAATGGTCTATACCATTCACTGTAAATTTGCCTGATTTCACCTTGTGGCACCAGTTACAAGACTAACATTTGTACATTCCTACACGTCCTGTTCTAGTGTAGTTAGAACCTTTCCTAAGAAGGTCTTTTAAGTTTGAGCCCCTTTTAAGGCATTTTAAGCCCATAGTTGGGGAAAACACACTACGGAACAGCCCCTCTGAAGTTGAAGAGGGGAGACCTGAGTTGGAAAAAAGTTATTTTTGTAGATCTATGGTGCTTACATTCAACTCTGACTCATACCACTTGATGTCCATTTTTTATAAGAACTGGGACATTTTAATGGATGACTTGTACATCAGGGCACAAATAGGAGAAAGACCTATAGTTACATACAGAAGGGGCTCAAAAAATAAATGACAGGACATCCATCTCTCCTATATTGAAATTAAAAGCCCTAGAAAGGAACAAAATATCTCAAAACATTTGTTAAGCACAAGCACTTTTGTATGTATTTGGCTTTGGTAAACAATTTAGCATTGTGTGAATATTTAACATGAGATTTTAAAAATGACTTTGGTTTTAGTTGTATCCTATTTAGAATCATTCATGACACAAGTGTGAGACTAATAATTTATCTTTTAATTACAAGTTTTAGTTGTATTAAAGATGCAACAGTTTCAACTGTAACACAGTCATCAAGGGGTTAATTAATATTACGTCTCAGTGTTGCTTAGCTAGCTGCTTCTCTTTGCTTACCCAATCAGAGTGTTTTTTATATGTATGTAAATGGCTGTCCTACATTTTAATGGTGTCTGATGAAGTTAACACTTGTTTAACGAAAGTGCTCACATTTTATTTGTTTTTCTTGTGGATTTTTATTATTAAATACACCTTTGGTTTATCATTACCCGGGTGATTTGTGCCTGTGAAACTCTGCCTGCCAGCATTTTTATTTATTTAGTTTGTTTTGCTGCTTGTTTTTTTGACATAATTTCATTTATTCTTGCATTCCATATATCCCATATAACATTAACTTATTACCTATACTTTTAAAATATTCTTTACTTCTCTTCTTATAATATCCATAATCATACCCATATTTATTTTATCCACTTCTTTTATATCTTCAAAAAAAAATCTTCTTTACATAGTTTTCCCCCTAACTTCTTTACTCTTTTATGAGACATTAAACTAAGGTTCAATTTGCAAGAGCTGGTGTTAGCTCAGCTGGATGTAAAAGATTAGAGTATGGGAAATTCCCCAATGACCTGGCTACATTTCCCACAGAAGTATAAATACGACTTCTAGTCTGCCCTGAAAAGAGGCTACTAGCCTAGGCTTAACCTGGTCAACAAAGGATAAATAAAAAGATCAACAACAAAAAAAAACATCAAAGTATAGAGCTAAGAAGACAGGAGACAAATTCTAGTAGCCATTTGTCCAACAGAATCACCTTTCAGGAGTAGCCAGGCTCCTACCATATGCCAACAGAAAGATCTGTTCTGTCAATAATATCACAGACAAATAACAAGAGGCATCATGGGCTTTCCAGTGACTTTTTCTAGATATCTGGAGGAAAGGACAACCCGAGTTTCCTTCTTTCTTCTTCTCATATATGACCTACAGCCAGAAAAGGTAACTAGTTTCAGCTCATACCATGCCTTATCCCACTGACTCATTCAAGAAAACTTTTAGAAGCTTAGGGGCAAATGAGAAATCTGTACAGTAAAACACATATTCCAGCTTACAGCCTTTATCCCTTATGAATGATGCTAATATAAATTGATAAAAAAATGAAAAAGTAGGTGTGCTTGGAAGGAAGGTGAAGAAGGCTATGTTGACCAGGTACACAAAGACCAGTTGGTCATTAGCAGTGTTAGCAAGAGTCCTGGAGGGATTGCATGATCAGATCTGTTTGTAGCTTTCTGTTATTAGGAAATGGACTTACTGAAAGAAAGGCTCAGTCAGCTGTGACATGCAGTAGCATTTTGGTGGTTCTCTGAATTCTTCATACTAGTCATATGGCCAGTGCCCCCCTTGCACTAACTGCGACTCAGTCCCTAAAGGGAAAGTGTAGAACAGTCAGAAACTGGGAAATCAGCTTATGTACTCTTGTCTGAGGGACTGTACTGCTGACAAAGTATCACATCCCCTACAGTACTGCTCACACCTGAATCAGGGATCTTCTGAAATTTATCTTTGGATCTTTACCTATATAACATATAATGATAATACATGGATGAAATGTCATTAGCCTACAATAAGAACAGATCAGATTAATTATTTTAAGTGTGAGTGACAGAAATTTGGAGCAGGGCACAAAATGTTCAGCAGCAACTGGACAGTGATGGGAACTAGGGAAAATGGCTCATTGCAGTAGCAAATGAACTCATAATGTAGAGAGATGCCCCAAAACCCTCAAGACAGGAATTGGTTCATACTGACAGTCCATGGCATAATCTCTGCTGAAACTCTACCATGCCTTTAATTTATTTATTTATCCTTTTGTTGACCATATTAGTTTCATAAGGCTAGTAGCCTCTTTTCAGGGGAGACCCAATGTGATATTTATACTATCAGAAGAAATTTGGCCAGGGTATCGGGGGAATTTCCCTTATTCTGTTTGATAGATTCTATGGGATCTTTTATATCCAGCTGGGCTACCGCTAATTCAAACAGCTGGGTATTCAGTTTAAAACCTCATCTGAAGGATGACACACTTGGGAGTGCAGCATCCCCATTATGCTGTACTACAGCATGTGTGTCAGTAATCAATCTTTGTGGTGTGGGAATAGAACCCACAGCCTTCTGCACATAAAGCAAATGTGCTACCTGTTGCACCAATGACACTGCTAAATTTATGCCTTTATTTATATTAGTGAAAAAAACGGCATGAAAATGATAGAACTTTTTAAAATTGCCTTGTAACTGTGTGAAGTAAAAAAAAATCAGCTACAACTGTCAATTCAGATTTACAAAGCAATGATAATTGCAATTAAGAACAAAGTTGTATACCAATCAGGATAATTTTTTTGGGTTCTGCCTCTGCTCATATTTTCTATGTTACATACACTTTAAAAGTTACTAAATGGTTTGCAACATGACAAGACAACATAAATCTGAACTATATGCATGGATGCTGTGTGAAAACAATTACTGATAGTTATACTATCGAAACACACTAACAATGTAAGTACACCACCTACTATGATAACAAGAGCAACATACCCTCCTATGCAACATTAACAGAAGGAAGCACAAGCCAAGCAAACCTGAACCCATCAGTATTTAGCAAATGGATGCTCTGGTAATAGACTTTAGAACAACAGCTCACTGATCATGGAGTCCGCCTTTCCATTTAAGGTTTCCTCATTCTAAGCTGGTGCCTCATGCATCTTTGGCTGATAACAGTTTCAATGACTTCAGTAAAACATCAGTGATATGTGTGTGCATGTGTGTGCGCACATATACCCCCTTCTTTGAAAATAAAAAGCTTAATTAAATTCAAATAAATAAAACATACTGCACCTCTGTTAGTAGGAATTCTGGTCACTACGCATAGCAAAGAATCGGAAGCCTCTTCTATACTGCTTAGGATTCTTTTCCATTAAAACAGACACGGTGCCATGTTTTCTTTATGAAGTAAGTACATCATCTGAAGTAGAAGATGAAATGGCAGCTACCATCCTGATTATAAGATTGTGTTTCCTGGCCTCTCTGGTTTGTTCACAAATAACATGCATTCTGACACACTACTAATAAATGGTACTTAATACAGAAGGTGGATTATTTCATGGCATGCTGCCAAAACACATTGTTGGAGCTCACCTTAATTTCTAATTAAAAACTAGAGTTTCTGATCTCTGCCCCATGTACTCTATGCATTTCTGTCTTTTATAAGCTGCACTAATCAGCAAGCCCTTTAAAAAGAAAGAGCACTGTTCTGCTGAAATTACTCATTCTGGCTTACGAGAAATAATGCAGCATCAGCAGTAGTAACCCAGTGGCCTTTGCACCTCCTATTGTGTGGCATGTCACTGCCAAGTACTGGTTAGATGACCAGGCTCCAAGCTGTGAAAAATAGACCTCAGCTGTTCTAAACACTCCAGGGATGGAAAGAGTAATCACTAGCAAAACAAACAGGTAGAAAACATCTGGCTAATACCAGCTCATACAGGCACAATGTCTGCTTCAAAGAAAAACACAATATTAATTTACTGATGTAGCTTAATGTTTACATACGGTGGTACTAGGTGAATATAAGAATGTTATAAGACAAGTATACATTTATGCCTTTAATACAAAATATGTAGGGGTGCATGCACTGTGGTCACCATGAATTATGCTCCTCATGAGCTCTAGCATATAGTCCTGGGCTTGATTTTCTCAAGCTTTATTTGACTACTACATGACTAAGCAGCTCACTTAACCAGGCAGTGTCCCTGGCTTGGCTCAGAAAAGTTGTGCTCAAGTGGGTTTACTACTTTAACAAGCAAAAATATTAGATAATTGGACTCCTACACATGTTAAACATGAGAATACCACAAGCTTTGAAAGTTTTCACACTGCAAATACATTTAAAACAAGTAAGACTATAATTAAAGATTTTAATTAAAAAAAAGGAAAATTGTTAAACATCTTTATTGAATTATCACTTATAACATAGGTAATCATGCATTTATATGAATGAAAATAAACCATATTGACATATTCTCAGTTACAAACATTATACATCATATATAATCTTCTGTATAGTCATTATTAACCGAGCATTGCATAGCTCACTCAATTTCTGCCTTCTCTTAAATCTCATTTCTCCTCCAGAACATTATTCGGCATGGATTGTTTCCACAATTACCACTTTTTGCAATGTAATTTGCGCCTACTCTTTTCTAAAGATCCCACTTCTAGCTCTTTTATCTCTGAGCTGTTTTACCTGTTAAGCAAAAACGGTAACTAAACTTATTATTACACATAATTCTGTACACTGGGTAAGCTCAAAGAAGTAGCCTTTCTGTCTAGAATGACCTCATAATCAAAAGGCAATTTTTTCATGGTCACATATTATCCATCTCAGCATCAGCATTAAACCAAGGTCTCTAGCGCATAGCCATGGAACATTAACTAGCACTCTAAAGAGAGTCGTGCACAATCCTAAAAGGAGTACATTTTTAAGCTTAGAGCACTAAACATTTTGGTTAATGGGTCAGAAAGATCACTTCTGGAAACTGAGATTTCTAAAATGAAGATTAGAGACATTTCAAATAGTGAACAATAAATGGCAAATAACTCATAGTAAAATGTGCAGCCAACTACAGTAACCTTTACACTTTCTTCCCCTCTTTTTCTTTTCTTTTTTTTTTTTTGCTTTCTGGTCTGATTTTAACATGTGATGCTTACTTATGAAGTACTCTTTCTCTAAGGTATAATACAGATTTTTTTCGAGTGAAGCTTGTAATTAGTTGACAAGAATGAAAAACAAAATGAGCATTTTACCATTTCTACTCACTGGAGTAAGCTGAGCAATGCCTTTTTACCAGACTGGCATACAATGTAGTTTCTGCAGTCAGCACTATGGTTTCATATTCCTAAACTGAATGAGTTAGCACTAGGTTATTAGTTTAAAAACAAGAAGCTCCAGGGTGGTATGGCTGCATGCTCTGTCTACACATACACATGTTCAACACTACAGCAGTGGTGTGATGCTACTGGTGTATGAGCTGTCTATACACCATACCATGTTTCAGAAACATGCTTACCTCATGTACGCAGTAGCATTTTACTACAGTTTAAATTCCTTAATGGAATGAAACATGTATATTCTTAATTTGTTTCACTCATTTCTTAGTGTTATAAATAAACTGCTCCAAAGAAACGTTTTTTTGACAGTGAACCAAAATGCTGCGTATGCTGCATTATGATACTCTTTGGTTAAATTTTAACCTGTTGACATTTTCAGCTGCAGATGTAGAAATGTCCTTCTCTCTTCTAATCCATCTATCCATCCATCCATCAATCCATCCACAACCCTTTTTCCCATTTTCTGCACATGAGGTCAGAGTGTCACTTCAATAGTGACACTCATCTAGAGCCAATGTTTACATCGCCAGGTGGCTAGCCCTGCCACAGTAGTTTTTCCACACCACACATTCTCACAACAATGGCCAATTTAGAGTGTCTTATCCACCTACTGCATGTCTTTGGAATGTGGGAGGAATCCCATGCTAACACAGGGAGGACAGAGTTATCCAAGGCCCATGTCCCAGCATTATCATACATGTAAAATATGACATTCTCTGCATCGACCCGGAGTTATCCAAGGCCCATGTCCCAGCATTATCATACATGTAAATATGAAATGCTCTGCATCGATCCGGAGTTATCCAAGGCCCATGTCCCAGCATTATCATACATGTAAATATGATATTCTCTGCATCGACCTGGAGTTATCCAAGGCCCATGTCCCAGCATTATCATACATGTAAATATGATATTCTCTGCATCGACCCGGAGTTATCCAAGGCCCATGTCCCAGCATTATCATACATGTAAATATGACATTCTCTGCATCGACCCGGAGTTATCCAAGGCCCATGTCCCAGCATTACCATACATGTAAATATGATATTCTCTGCATCGACCCGGAGTTATCCAAGGTCCATGTCCCAGCATTATCATACATGTAAATATGACATTCTCTGCATCGACCCGGAGTTATCCAAGGCCCATGTCCCAGCATTATCATACATGTAAATATGACATTCTCTGCATCGACCCGGAGTAAATATGACATTCTCTGCATCAACCCGGAGTTATCCAAGGCCCATGTCCCAGCATTATCATACATGTAAATATGAAATTCTCTGCATCGACCCGGAGTTATCCAAGGCCCATGTCCCAGCATTATCATACATGTAAATATGATATTCTCTGCATCGACCTGGAGTTATCCAAGGCCCATGTCCCAGCATTATCATACATGTAAATATGATATTCTCTGCATCGACCCAGAGTAATCCAAGGCCCATGTCCCAGCATTATCATACATGTAAATATGACATTCTCTGCATCGACCCGGAGTTATCCAAGGCCCATGTCCCAGCATTACCATGCATGTAAATATGATATTCTCTGCATCGACCCGGAGTTATCCAAGGCCCATGTCCCAGCATTATCATACATGTAAATATGACATTCTCTGCATCGACCCGGAGTTATCCAAGGCCCATGTCCCAGCATTATCATACATGTAAATATGATATTCTCTGCATCGACCCGGAGTTATCCAAGGCCCATGTCCCAGCATTATCATACATGTAAATATGATATTCTCTGCATCGACCCGGAGTTATCCAAGGCCCATGTCCCAGCATTATCATACATGTAAATATGATACTCTCTGCATCAACCCAGAGTTATCCAAGGCCCATGTCCCAGCATTATCATACATGTAAATATGACATTCTCTGTATCGATCCGGAGTTATCCAAGGCCCATGTCCCAGCATTATCATACATGTAAATATGACATTCTCTGCATCAACCTGGAGTTATCCAAGACCCATGTCCCAGCATTATCATACATGTAAATATGACATTCTCTGCATTGACCCGGAGTTATCCAAGGCCCATGTCCCAGCATTATCATACATGTAAATATGACATTCTCTGCATCGACCCGGAGTTATCCAAGGTCCATGTCCCAGCATTATCATACATGTAAATATGATATTCTCTGCATCGACCCGGAGTTATCCAAGGCCCATGTCCCAGCATTACCATACATGTAAATATAATATTCTCTGCATCGACCCAGAGTTATCCAAGGCCCATGTCCCAGCATTATCATACATGTAAATATGATATTCTCTGCATCGACCCAGAGTTATCCAAGGCCCATGTCCCAGCATTATCATACATGTAAATATGATATTTTCTGCAGTCATGCCCAAGTAGACAGTATTATCTATGAATCAATCACTCCAGGGCACAACACAGATGACTGCAGAAGATCGGGGATTATACTGTTGCACTGTTACATCGACATGTGAAACTGACATATGTATGGGATTATACAATCTGCTGTACACCAGACAACTGGTGGTCTTCCCTGCTGACATTTGTTGCACTAGTGACTTTGTAGATGTTCTGAATTTGCACATTTGGCTGTTAGATGTGATGCACAGTACAGTAATGCATATATTGTGTGTGTGTGTCTATATATACACACACACATATATATATATATGCATATAAATATATATGTATGTACATAAACACATGCACACACACATGTGCATGGGCACACACACACACACACACACACACACACACACACACACACACACACACATCCATACACATGGACACACATGCACATGCATAAGTATGCATGCACACACTGGAGAACACAGGAATGGAAGCTGAAAAAGTTTAGTTTTTGACATCATGTTGACAACGTGGCCCCTTAATCAGCTACCAGTCTGGCTACAGCATCACTATTTATGTTTCTGTATCTGGTGTATCTTCTGAGCCTGCAATATCCTTAATGATTTTCCAAAAGGATTTTTGGTTGATTAACCGTGGTCTTCCATTTTTTTTTAAGCTGCATAGATTTGAGATGACATCATTAAATGCTCTGCTCTCCTTCGATAGCTTTTTGTTTGTGAAAAAATCTTCATAGTGGTGAAGAAGCCTTGTCGCCTTCCACTTCTTGCATGATCCGTCTTTCTCCCATTTAAGCATTCCCTATTTATTATTACTACTGCTGCAGTTATACTAGCTCCATGCAATCCCCACTCTTCTGTGACACAGAGGATTACCAAGGATTCGGAAGGAGTTAAAATAGTTTAGGTATCATTTTTTTTTTGTAATAACAGGAAAGACAAAGAAAAAAAAGTGAAGAATTAATTTGAAAGAAAAGAACTAGTTAGGTGGGCTGACAATAGAAGACTTTTTGCAGAGAAAATGTGAAGAGAAAGTTAACGATTGTTCTTCAATTCTTACTCTTGAAAAGCCATTTTTGCTTCTTGCTAGAGGACTGGAAAGGATTCAGAAGGAATACATTACATTTACATGAAAAACACAAAGAACAAGGATAAGCAAAGACAGGACAAATGGGGGTGCAAGGAAGGTTGGATGAAGTGTTTTGGACTGTAAGCGGTACAAGAAACCATACAAAGATGAAGTGAGAAGTGGTGTAGGGAATAGAGTGGAATGGATGTTACGGTTAGATGGATGGCATGAAGTGATGGCACTGGGTTCCTGCAAACGCTGGGAGAAAGGAACAGATAAGTGATGCAAACAATCAGGGAGTTCTGTAGGCCAAAATGAAATTAAGGGAGATTATGGAATAAAAAGAGGATAAATACTAAAGTACAGCCCTTAAAGAAAGGATAACAAAATGCGTATTGATTGGGTAGAAAAGGGGGAAGAGATGATGTTGTGAAAAGTCAGTGGTGGCCTAATGGTTAAGGTGTTTGCCTTACAAACACAAGGTGCAGGGTTTGAGTCTCACAAGGGAACATTAGCTAGGCTTAAAATGGCTCACAAGGGCAGTTAGCCTAGTACTAATCTATGAATCTATGAATCTATGAATCTAAAGACAGAATAGGGAAAATATTGTTAAATAAGTGCAAAAGTGAAGACATGGATATTGGATGGGGAGCTGAAGGAGGGAGGTGGAAGGCAGTTGGGCCCTGTGCAAGATGTGGGATGAGGAAATAAAATGTCACATGGGAACAATTTATGGTAACCTGAGTAGAAGTCAGAAGGATGAGTGCACAAAGAGTTTTTCTGAAGAGACAGAAGAATCACAGAAACACAGAGATGGTAGTAGAGGGAAGAAATGTGGGAAAAGTGTAAGGAAATTATGGTGATAGCAATACTGCATGTTCTTCATACGAGACTGATGTATACATGGTACAATACACTCATTAAGTACAGAAGAGAGGGACATTTACAGAAGCATAAATGCTGGAGGTACTGGAAGGAAGGAGCCAAACATTTGCTCACATGGTGGGGATATATTAAGGTGAAAAACATCCAGGAGACAGTGCTGGAAAGTTGGGAGGAAATGTGGAACACAAATATGAGGTGCAACTGTAAACAGCTGCTGTCTGGTGTGGGGCAAGAAAATGTAGGTTATAATAAGACTGCAGTGGGTAGGGCACTGCTAATGGCAAGGTGGGTAAAGAGATGACTAACCGTAGTTTAGAAAGATAGGGAAGGGGACACACCACTACTTGAAAGTAGAATAGCAGGTGAGTTACTAGGCTGAGTTTGCGAATGAAAGGTAGACTGTTAAGGAAAAGTATAATGCAATTGTGGGGGAAGTGGCTAGAGTTTAGTAGTGAGGTGAATGTTAGCAGAAGTGGCTATAGGCCAGTCTTTGACTAATAGAATGCAAGAGGATCGAGTTTATGCTTTAGTGTGGTTGTGCAACAGTCACCTGGAACTGAAATATTACATTAATAAGAAAGTTTTTTAATGTGTACCATAACTGTCACGTTGTTTTGATTTGCATTGTATTATGAATATTTCTGAAATTATTTAATATGTCACAAAAAGACTTACAACAGAAGGTAAAACGTAAAAAACATAGATGGAAACAACTTCTCTTTTCTATTTATCTGAATACTTAAGAAAGGGCTTCCTTTTTGTCTGGTGAATTGGTGCTTGTAACTACATGAGACATGGATGACACTATATCCTAATTTACAATCCAGTAAACTACATACCATAGATAAATACATTTAAACAGCCCAGTTAGCAAAGCATAAATTATTTGATTCATTTAATTTGGAGAACATTGCAAAGCATGCTTGGATGGATAGATAGACAGACAGACAGATAGATAGATAGCCAGACAGGCAGATAGACAGACAGACAGATAGATAAAAGTTTACAGGTTGTAAAACCTGAAGGTTATCTCACTCAAGTCCAAGTAGGACTGAACTGATGCTTTGCAGGAAATAAGATGCAAGCTTTGCATGCAAAAAGGAAAGACACATGAGGGTTCTATTATTACTCAAGGGATACATACACTAAATATGCAGGATGAATTCCACAAAGAACAGCAGCAGAACTGATTCTGCTAACAACATTCACAGACACAGACTGATCCTGACAATTGCATACTTAAAGCTTTACTTAGACTTGCAAAAAAAGTCAACATATTATGATTTCAGTATCACAGCTGAAAGAAAACATAAAGAAAAGCATGTTATCATCTTAATGAAACTGACAACAGCAGTCCAGGAAAATTATGTTTTGCAAAGCAATCACAGTCTTGAATTTGAATATTTTTAAAGCCATTAATAATGTATCAGCTTCATTTGTCTGCAATGACCCTGCCTTTTCTAGTAGTTTTGTAAATCCTTTTTTTTCTTCTTCTTTTATCCCCAGAGGTAAGTCAAATGTATTTCAGTGTATGGCTTGTTAGTTCTCATTCACAATCTGTTACTACAGCTCTAACCCAGCAACCCTGACAAACCAAGAAATGGTTCTGTGGAAAATGCATACAGTATTAAGTGTACTGCGAGCCATGAGACAGTGGTAAATACATGACTTTCTTTGTTAAAATGCAGAAATTTCCGGAAATGTCTGTGCTTTTGGGTGCTCAGTGACATGCTACTGTACAGAAAATTACATGTGACTTATCTCACAAAAAGTCATCTGTACAGCAATGTGTAACCATTTTTACGAAGAAGTAATTTTACCCAAAGTGCTGAGAATGGATATACAGGGGCACATAAACACTGCAGAATGCAGTACAGTATAGTTGGAAAGAAAGACTGACATGTTGCCATCAGCTATGAAGCTAAAGAGTGGGTACATGTGGAATTTTGGGCTGGATATCAGCTTTACTTATAGTCTTTCTACTTAACATTATTCTATTTTTAACATTATTCTATTTTTCCTGTGAGTCTATCAATCAAATCAATGTCCCGGTATCTCTATCCCAATGGCCTGACTCTAATATCAGCCACATGTTTCCACGCATCCCACCAGCATGTTACCCAGTAGGACATCAGGAGGACATCTATGTTAGATGCAGGTGAGGCTGAGGAACCTGCTGTAGCACCATCATGTAGAACGGAAATATATTTTTCTCTTTTCTCAGTCTTCAAGGGGTCCTTCATGCACTAGGAAAAAGAGTACCATGGCACTCTTCATCTTTTCCAGACACCATCCCATATCCTCCTGAGTATGTTCCCAAGCCTGGGTCACCAGCACACACCTACAGCACAAACAGTTCAGTGATGCATACCTTACTTCAGCTATTACATCCACAGTTTTGACACTTCTCTCCACACTGACACTTTCTTTTGTGTTTGTACAACTATGTCAGTAAGACAGGTTCCTCCTACATAATAATACTACTAACTTCACTTCTCAACTTTTTTTTTCGGCCAAAGTTAAAAGGAGCAAAAATACCCCCAGTGGCTTGGTATCTGAGCCGTTTAGGTACAGATTCTTCAGTTACATCAAAAATAATCAGTACACAGGTCTGGTTTGTAAGACTTGAGTGTCAGCCTACTGAACTGCTAATCAGTATAAAGTCTGACCCGTCTGTCACTCTGTTCCCCAGGCTATGTTTAGAAACTCTGAGACTGTCAAAGTGAATCTTTTAATTACAGGTAAGTAACACAATACCGACATCCATACCTCTAACTAATAAAAAGACAAAGTGCTGGCCTTAAAATATCATAGCAGACAATCAGAAAGGGCAACATTTTCCTATTTTTACAATACCAGGTCATCATATATTTGAATTTATGTAGCTAATGAAAGGGAATTTTTTATTGCCTAATTTATTTATTTAATAACGTATAATCAAGAACATATCCGACTATGGAAACAATCAATAAATCTAAGACAGCAAGGCTAAATCTGGTAACAAAACCTTAGCAATATGCCAAAATCATAGCAGTTAAGAGATATGGATGAGATAATATTTCAAATGGCTATTCTACCCCTTTAACTGAGTTGTACTGTCAATCCATTTGGACAAAGTTATTTGCAGTGCAAAAGGCACTGCTTTAAGCAGGTGGCAAAGGACTGTTCTAGCTGTGAACATTATGTAAAGGTGCATACTTTTTTGATAATGAGGTCACATTTATCCAAGAACAACAACTTTGTGTATATGGAAAAATGGAAAGCAAAATAGGTACACCTGTCATGAAGCTTAACTTGAGAAACAAGGACAGCCAATGAAATGGTGAGATACATGAAGAACTGTATCACCACTCTAGTAAGAGCTGCCATCTTGTGTCATAACAGTGAGGTCAAATAAAGACTAATGGCTACACTGGCTAAAACTTGATATTTATACGGCTCTAAGAAAGATGAAATGGTTCAGAGAGATGAAACTACAACAGCAGAAAAGGTTACATAAAAAGTCACACAATGACAGACTAAAAAAATAAACCTACACCCGATGAGGTAAGGCAGTAGGGGACACTATACTAGCCTCTGGCTCTGCATATAATGAAGGTGTAGACCAAGCACAAAAAGCCAACATCACTCTGAGGGGAGGAGTCTCACAAGTACAGGGTCATGACATACACATAGCTGGCCTTAGGCATAGGCCAACTAGGCGGCCGCCTAGGGCACCGCTCTATTAGGGGCACTTTTCCAGTATTTATTTGATGTAGGTAGACCAAGATGGGGCACCGGGTGGTGTGGTGGGGAACGCCGTGGAGCCCTTTTGCCAAGGGCACCAGTTGACCTAAGGCCTCTCCTGGACATACATTAAAGCAGTAGTCATCAAAATGATGTAAGTAAGCAACTCTTCAGAGAACAGATGATAGAAAATCCCTCCTGTCAGGGAAATAGAGATTAAAGTAACAGATTACAAAAAGCACTGGATATTAATAAGGGAGTCTCAACACCAGCGACTAAATTGTGTTAATATAAACTTTTATATGTATGTTGCAGACTTAATCCAGAACATTTAGTTAAATGATGTTGTTGACCCATATCCTCAGACTCTACAAATCCCTAACCTGACTTCATTCCTCTACAATGGCATTGCTCGGTGGATAGCTGTGTGTGTGGTCCTTACTTTCATTACAAGACAAGGTCTCCCAACTACACTACAGACGATCTGAGACCGATTAATTTTCTTGGACACTGAAGAGTAGGAGGTATGGAAAAAGCAGTGAGTTGCTGCAGGCCAGTTTTCCAAGAAAAGGGTATATGTGGGGGTGCAGAAGACAGTTAAGACAGCTAATACAAAGCTGAGTGGAGACCACATAACAGCAGCTTGCAAGGACACACCACACTCCTGGTGTTAACTGCATCCTTATCTTGTGTGTATATGAGTTTCTTGATGGAACTGCACACCGCTCACCGCTCACAACCTCTACATACTAAAAAAGGTGTGTGCAAGAATAAATTACCTTTCCTTTTCATCATCTCAGCACCAGCCACTCAAAACTTGCCTCAAAATGTGAATGTATGGACAGCATATACTAACAGAAAATTCCTGAGAACCCAAAGCCAGCAAAAGTGATAAAAAAGCTGTATACCATGTTACCTACAAAGCTTCTACTGCATACTGTGCTTTGCATTTCTTCACATTCACTGTTTAGAAACATATGTAAACTCTTTACAAAGGAATCATGTTTTCAGTCAAATGCTGAAATTCAAACTTGAAACAATAAAAAGCATATAACACTCATGCTGCATATATCTATTTCTGTCTGCATGTATAATATATACATATATATATATATATATATATATATATATATATACACATACGTGTGTGTGTGTGTGTGTGTGTGTGTGTGTGTGTGTGTGTGTGTGTGTGTGTGTGTGTGTGTGTGTATAAATATATATATATATATATATATATATATATATATATATATATATATATACATAAACACACAAACACACACCTGGGCATATGTTATTAAAGTCCAAAGTTTAAATATGACATTTCCGAGCATCACAGCTGTTATAAAACTATGACCTTCCCTCAGTGAAATATAACACATTGTATACTTTACTTCATATGTCTATACAGCTGTAAACTATGACTTACTATTTAATGTATAATATTATACGTTACTTGTTATATAGCATTTTATGTCCTACATGCATTAATTCTGTGATGTAATTACATGTTTATACTTGTCTTGCCTCCTTGGCATGGGTCGTAGTTGAATAGGGTCACTTGACCAGTCCACTTACCTGGTTATTAAATGTAAAATAAAAAGGAATACAATTTACGAAGGTTCAATTTACATGACGTTACACCAGACATCTGAACGATTTTTGTTCCTTCTTTACTCTCTGCACAAATATCATTCTCAGGTATTTAAGCCACATTCAAACATTCCAACCTACTAGCAGCATATATTAAAACACTTTGTTACACATTTACTAGCAGTCATATGAAGAACTATGCTAATTTTGAAAGGCTGTAATTGTAGGTTCTGACACGACTGTTGTGAGAAACACATTTCAGACTATTCCAGTTAATGCATGTTTAGAACATGACAGTTTGCACAGTTGGGTTAAGGTTATGAAGACAATTGCTAGCTTGCTGCAACTTTTTTTTCTTTTAGTTATGCTGGAAGACAAAACTGTTCAGTAAAGACTAATCCATGATGTGGTTTTAAAGGCACAAGCAATAGCTAACAGTTTGCTCAGAGTTTATTCCATGTACAAACACAATACATGGAAGAAAACAGTACTGATAGTTTAAGAAAGATCCAGTGCATGTGTATAAGGCTTTAAAACCACTCTCACAAGATTTGGATAATAGTAGTTTTTTCCAAGTACCCACTTTTAACAAATTCAGCAGATTCATTAGAATGACTCATTTTGGAACAGTTATTCAGATGATCATGACCATACCTCTCAACCTATAAATACAAGAAATCTGGCAAAGCCTAAAATATTGGGGAGAGAAAGACCCAAAATACAGTCAGATTTTAAATACTGCCCTTATAAACTTAGAAAGTTGCTAGAATAACAGGATTTGTGTTAGCAAGACTTTTCTTAAGGCTAAGCCATCTGAAACTTAAATGTAGGTCATTATTTAGTGACTTTCAGTCTTCAGTGATTTGCCAGGAAACCACAAATTTTATGAGGAATGGACCAAAAACTTAAGTCAAAAATCTGGACATCCTGTGTAAATTTGGAAAGTTGAGAGATATGTTGTGAGGCAATTAAGTCTTCCTGCAGTGGCCCTGGGCTTATCTTTGGAAACGTCTTTTAGGTCTCTGCTACTATGGATGGTGTTTAAGGGAGAAATGGATGATTAATTAAATGCTACCAAATTTAGCAAACTCATAAATCATCCTCATCAGACCAACTCTTCCTCAGCAGCATGAAAAATTAAGTCTTAACATAAACCATAAGTAAATCACTTAATCCTTCCCACATAATCATGAAACAGCTTGGTGCAGATTAGCCAGACAATGGCAATTCTAAACACACCTAACATTGCAGCAATTTTATATACATCTATTTAACGAAAATGCGACCAACACAGTTTTAAACTTTAAAAACATGGAGTGGTAGATCTTAAACTGCATCCTGGTGGCCAAATATACATCCACAATCCTTTTTCTCATTTCTGGGCATGGGGTTTGGGTGTCACAGTAAATCATCTAAAGCTAAGGTTCACACTGCTGGGTGGTTATCCCTGATGTGGTTGTTCTGCCATACCAAATACATTCATGCACATTCACATTTATGGTCAATTTAGGGTGTCCAGTCCACCTACTGGATGTCTTTGTAATGTGCGAGGAAACTGTAGCACCTGGAGGAAAGGTATGCAAACACAGGGAGGACATGCAGACTCTGCACAGAAGGCACCCAGCCAAGAATTTAACAGGAGAACCTCTTGCTATGAGGTGACAACACTATCCACTGTGCTACCCCAAACAGTGGTCAAACATACATCTTCTAAAGTCTTCAATTTTACCCATTTTTATTAAAAAAATGGAAAAGAAATACTGGTAATAGTGCTGGAAATGGTGCTATGCGTTAAATTTGAACACAAATACAATGCCTTTCACATATGAATAATGCAACACTAAAAAGTTCAGCTGGGGGGGGGGTTAAGTTTCCAATTTATCCTTCATCCAAGAGACTGAGGAAATGCAGAAAGATTAACTTTTCTTTCTAAGCTGGTAAAACATCTCTATTCTGTTTGCAGAATACTAGCTACTACTGTTAATGAAATGATTGCATAAAAATGTTAGTTAAGGGCATTTCAGCTCAACAGCTTCTTTAATTTTCTTTAGCTATTTTACATTTAGACATACAAGTAAACTAAAAAAAAAAGAAAAATTACAACTTGATTATCACAAATTCCCCTTTATGGCAGTGTTTCTACCTGGGCTATAAGGACCCAATGTATCTTCACTGATCAGCTTTACACTACTGAAAAGTAAAACTCAGAAAAAGTAAAAATATTGCTGTTCAATATAAAGACCAAGACACTGAGCTAAACTGCATTTGCTCCAAGAGCCACTATCTTCCATTACTGCTAGTAGTAAAAAAATCTTTAAGTTAATTTGTAATTATCTCGGTCTAATTAATGGAGCCATATGGGACTCAGGCTAATGCAGCAGCAACAGTATAAAGAGAGAAACAATGTATTTTAAAGAAAACTGTAAATGTCCAGCCTGGAGTCTGCCAGAAAGCAGGTAATCTGTGCTGGCTGTCTGCATGCAATCAAGTGTAGGAGTTAAAATTGGATATGGAATGAAAGGACGAAAAAGAAAGAAATAATTAACATACAGGTCTGTGCATATATGGTGGACAGAATCCACTGCAAATACATGGAATGTGGAACTCATTGTGAAGAGGAGGGATAGGCAATTCCTTTACACCAACTAGGCAAAAAAAAATAAAAAATACCGTTTAGTCTCTGAGCTTACCATAAACATACTTCAATAAATATATTATGCTCATCTTCCCCTTCAACGTGGCTGCCCATTTTCACAGAAAGGGACAAGTGTCACATCACAAAAGACACTATTTCACAAAAGCTTTAGACTGTCAGAGGAAAACGATTAGTTGTTTCAAAAACATTTTCTACTACATTAAGTACCATCAAACCCTCATGTTATCTCTTTTATCCTACAGTCTTAAAGGTGCTCCTAAGGCACTACAGCAAATGTTTATTAGCAACATTCTTAATGATACACAATATGATCTATAAACCCTTAACCTGCCCAGCACTGAACAATATAGTAAAACCTTACAACCCCAACAGAGCCCTTTGTTCCGAAGATAAGAACCTACTTACTATCAACAAGCCCTATAAAATACCAGGACAAAACCTATACTCTCACTCGGCTGTCCAAGTGTGGAACTCGCTCCCGCTATCTACCAGAACTATTCCTACTTAACAACTTTCAAAGTAACATCTAAATAATTCTTGGCTGTGCCTGTGCTCTGCTTCTGGCTAACCTCACCTCCACTTTTTTCCCATCCCTCTTACAGACCTTTTCCTGTCTAACTTTCTCACCTCCTCTTTTTTTATACCAACTAGCACTGCCTAAGATTAGTAATCAGCCTTCTGATATTACCACGTCTTACACCCTTTTCTCTTTCTTACTACTATGCTTTCTCTGTTTCACAAAATGTGTTTAGCACCTCAATTCCACACTAAGAATTGATCTCGGAAAATTCAACTAGTGACCACTGACTGTATCATAGAATGTATTATCTTCATATCCTAAAGCTATATTGAAAAATATGTTTCATATTATATAAACATTTCAAGTTGCAAAACATGTATTATATTGTATCTACATTGCATGTCTCCTGTGCTGTAAAAATGCTGAGTTATCTGTTTCACCACATGATTCTGTAACTACTTTTCTGTATTTCACTGTTGTACGTTAGTACATTAGTCTGTAATGTGGACCTTTTCTCCCTGGGCCTCTGCTGGAAATAGTGTCTTTTGACCCAATCAGATTATCCTGGTAAACAAATGTCAAATAAATAAACAAACATTCCACCATATGTGGCTTGCTTCTGTTTCACACAAATATTACAATAAAATTATTTAAATGTTTAATCCTTCTTAAGACTCTTTTTTTTTGCTTCTGTGTTTCTCAAAATGTGAGGCTATCCTCTGTAGGAAGGCCCATGTTTGTTTAATAAGAGGCACAAACAAGTCAGAAATTCTTGCATACTTATTTTTTCAGTGTTCTTCTTGTTTATGATAAGGAAAAACAGAAAAGGATGACAGTCAATGAATACATATATTTAGGCATTTAGATATTATATTTGCTAAATGCGGTTGAGGACAGTTTGACACAGATCTTTTTCAGGTTCATCCTGGGAGTTGTGTCTGATTAAGTGACGTGCTCAGAGTCCCACAGTAGGCAAATGGCGGGTGATGGAATCAAACCCTGACTACAGAGATCAGCTCATTAACAGCTAAAAGTCTTAACCATCTGCACTGATTCCAAATCTGTAATACAAGAAGAACCAAGTAAACCATTCATTCATCCATTCATTCTCTGATAAGACTCTTAATCCACTTCAGGGATGTGGGGAAGCCACAATATATTCCAGCACCCAAGGGGAGCTAATATTAAAATTTGTATCAGCCCATCTCTGGCCATGTGCAGTCATTCGCACATGGCACTTAAACCAATAAGCAATTCTGAGGATCACCATTCACCTTTTTACTCTTTGGGATATGGGAGTAAATAGGAGTACCTGTCAAAAATTGACTGGGACATAGTGGGAATGTGCAGGCTTAGCACAGAAGGTATTCTAGTCAAGAAATGAACTGATGATCCAAGACCTGTGGGTCATAAATACTAAGTGATGCACCACTGTGCACACATACCTTACTTCAACTGAATATATACACTTGTTAGCGTAGCTGTCAGTGTTTGCATAATGTAACTTGTGTCTTTTTTTCCTATGGGAAGGCCTGAGACAGTTTTTGAAACCTAGGGGAGGGTCAAGGACTTATATGTGGTGTGAGGGAAACTCATGTGACTGATGTAGTGAACCTACTTTCTACATGATTTTAACACTAATGTGTACTACCTGATGGCTCAAACCAGGCCAATGGAATGCTGGCACCAAAATGTTAATACTTTCAACATTTGGAAGCAGTTAAAATCTGTAAAATAGCCTCCTATGAATTCTCCATCAAAACTGAGAGCCAGATAAATTCTGCCCACATAATCAGAAATTTCTGGGTATTGTTTAATAGCATTCAAGAAGTGTCAGCTCATACCTTTGCTAAGGGGCTCAAAATTTCACAAACAAATCAAAGAATCTGCTGCTAAATGACAATCATCAACCTACCAGTGAAGACCGTATCTTCTCCATTTCTTTTCAATGAATGGATTAACACCATGTTAAATGTTGTGCTACGTTGTTCTACTAAATCATATCATTAAATGTTCATGTCACTGCTCCAAGGAACCATGTTCCCTTTATCCCCACCTCTTTTGTTAGTTATGCTGCTTTTCCAACAATAAAAGCAGTAACTGGTCTTCCACCCTCTTCTTCTGCTGTCATATTTGTTTTCCTTGTTACCAACTCATCCTTAAGGGCTCCCTTCCTTTTTCAGACTCCTGCCATTCCTCTGTCACTACCCTAGCCACACCCCTCAACATCTTATGACAAAAAATCTGGACAAAGTGAAAAATAATGGTGCAACAAAGGCCTACAAATAGGGACAAATTTTAAATAGTGCCCTTATAAACTTATAAAGTTACTAGAAAAAAATAGTCATGTTAGCAAGCATTTTTATGAAGGATATGAAGTCAAAAACTCAGATCCATCCATCTGTCCATTCACACCCCCTTTATCTAATTTTTGTACATGGGGTTGGGGTGTCACTTTAATAATGACAATCACCCAGATCCAGGGTTCACAGTGCCAGGTGGATAACCCTGCTGCAGCTGTACTTTCATACCAGACACACACACACACACACACACACACACACACACACACACACACACACACACACACACACACACACACTGACAACTATGGCCATTTTAGAGTGTCTTTGGAATGTGGGAAGAAACCGGAGCACCTGGAGGGAACCTGCACAAACACAGGGAGGAAATGCAGACGCCACACAGAAGGCACTCCATCTCAGAATCAAACCGGAGAACCTCTTGGTGTGAGGCAGCAATGGTATCCACTGTGCTGCTCTAATGTATGTCATTATTTAGCTGCTTCAGCCCTCAATGATTTGCCAGAAAACCAAACATTAGGCACAGCTCTAGAAGTCTTCTCTTAATGACACTGGCTAAGGATAATCATAAGGCATTCTTTAGCTACGTCCAATATAGTGGATAGTACCACTCATACTGAACCTGAGAAAATTGCTAACCTGCTAGCTGACAGATTTGGTGCAAACTTCACCCCCTCTGTCCCCACCAGCCATACCACAAAGAATACCTGACACCAGTCCTCTAGCTAGTATCTTGAAGAAGCTAGTCATATCTGCACTCTCCAAAGCCAAAAACTTGGCCTCTATGGGAGCAGATAACATCCCAGGCTGCTTACTAAACAATCTAAAACCAGACCTAGCAGAACCATTTAGCACTCTCTTTAACATCAACATAAGCACTGACTTTGTTCCAGCAGAGTGGAGAACAGCAGCAGTAATCCCCTTGCACAAAGGGGGTCCATAAACAGACCGTGGGAATTACAGACCCAAAGACGTACCAGCCTTATCTGCCAGGCCATGGAAAGAATCATCATGGACCTTATCAACATGGACACAGGCAACCTTCAAACTCTTGACCCAACCTGGTTTGGCTTTTTTAAGGGTAGATCATGGTTACTGAACCTGGTGGACTTGTTTGAGAAAGTCACCAAAGCCCTGGATGAAGGCAAAACAGTATATACTGCCTATCTTGACTTAGCCAAGGCTTTTAACACAATCACTCACTCAGGTATCAAAGAGAAAGTCTCCCAGATAGGGAATAATCCATATGGCACTACATAGGTAGCCAAATGGCTCAGCGACAGAATACATACTGTTAAAGTTGGTGAATCCACCACCACCAGTAGACCAGTTACCAGTGGAGCACCAAGAAACAGACTGCATTAACTTTATGAAAGACCAAACAAGCAACTGGACTGGTATTCTACAACAGGAATTATTGACTGAAAGGGCACGTGGTGTGTAAGCTCCAAACCTGGGTATTAGAAAACAACCTAGATCTTTAATAGTAAAGATGCAATCTTACCATCAGAAGGAACTGATTCTGACAAAACTATGGCAGATGAACAAAATACTAAAAGTGGGAGACAACAGAGTGTTTGTGTAGCATGACTACACATTGTACACCAGGCAGAAGAGGAGTAAATGTATCCTATTATTCAGGGAATGTCAAGAAGCAGGAGTGAGATTCAAAGTGCTGTACCCAGCTATCCTCAAAATATTTATCCCAGGAGGAACAAAATCATTTTTTGATGAAGTACATGCTAAGGAAGAAATACAAAAAAAATTGCCCAATAAAAAGTGAGCTGTGAAACAGAAGAAGATTCTACTTCCTGTTCTTCTGGCAATAAAGACTACAGACAAACTGTACAGGTGATACCTTTTCCAGTGTTTCAATGGAAAAAGCATATGAGAGGGGGACAAATTCAAAAGAGTTGACCAGAAGAATCAAGAGTACATTAGAAATGAAGCAGACTTAGAGTTTGGGAGAAGGAGATGAACTGGAATAGAACAATAAAATCTGGAAAGACTGGACTTTTTTGGACTTTGTTAAACTTGTAGGGGACTCTAAAGCATATGCCCTACTTAATGCCATTAATGTTCAGAAAAATACTCATGATAGGGGAAGAGGCGGGAGAAAGTTAACTGTAAATAAAACATTTTTTTTCTTAATAGTATTATTTAAATAATGCATGATTTTCTCTGCATCTTATAAAGTTTTTTCCAGTTATTTTTAAGTGCGCTAATGCAAATAGGTGCTCTGGTGCTTTTTTTTTTTTTCATTCTCCCTTCTTCTCTCTTTCTCCTTGTTCAGTTTTAAGACCTATAGGAACTGCAGTGTAAAAAAAAGATCTGGTTAAAAAAGCATGACAAAAACAGCGTGATTTTTATCATTATTGTATAGGGAACGACTGGGTTAAGGCCATTAGCTTAATCTACTAACACGGTTTAAGAAAAAACAGTTTTGTGTCTGGTTCTCATGTCTCTAGCAGACAATCTGATAAAGAGAAATGGCTAGGAGAAAATGTTTTCTGAAAGCATTTAAGTGTTTTCCCAGTTGAGAGAGATAAAAAGATAAGACAAAAAAACAGACAGTACTTAACAGAACCACAGGCTATACCATGTTTCTAAGCCAGGATAACCTTTATTTTAGGTTAGCTCAAGTCTATAATTGTGGCTGTCAGTTTGGAACATTTGCTCCTACTAGAATGGTAAACCTTCAATATTTGAAGATGTACATAGTTTTGTGTGTTATTATTAAGTTAATCAGATTTAGGGGGTATTGTGTGTGTGTGTGTGTGTCTGTGTGTGTGTGTGTGTGTGTGTGTGTGTGTGTGTGTGTGTGTGTGTGTGTGTGTGTGTGTGTGTGTGTGTGTGTGTGTGTGGTTGTTTGAGGGTTTTCAGTAAATCAAAAAGTTCTGTAAGATGTGACATAGGCTCAAATGGAAATGACAAGAAACAACTGTATAAAGGACTAACTTGCCAAGAAGTACATGCATGTAACATAAAAGGCGAAACTATACATTTAGCAAATAAGCTGTTACACATAAAATGTGGGAATAGTAATTTCTCAAGAATGTGATGCATTATATAATCTTTAAACGTTAATGGTCTCACAGATAAATACAAAAAAGAAAGAGTAGTGAACTATATTAAAAAATGTAGAGTGCAAACAGCTATGCTACAGGAGGCACACTTGGAAAGAAGTGAACATGTGAATTTAATACAAACAGGTTTTCAGGATGGTTATTCAGTGGAATATCTGGGGCAAAGTAAGAGATGAGTACTTATATTAATTGCAAGAGGAGCTCCAACAGTAACAGAAGAGGATAATAAAGACAATAATGGCAGATTTGTACTACTAAGGGGCTATTGGCAAGGGAGGAGGATTACACTGGCATGTATTTACATTCCACCGTAAACTGCTATAATGGAGCTTAAGAAAATTCTGAGAGAAATAATCAGCTTAAAAATAGTAAAAACATACAAAACTAGTAAACTCCACAAGCAAAATGTACAATGATGTCACATGTGTATAGTATTTAAGTTGTTTATTGCATGAATTCATTGTCTGAAGAAGTTTGCTTTACTTAGTAAACAAAAGTGCTTATTTATACTTACTTTGTGGCTTGGGGTTTCATTCTTCATTTCGTTTATGGAGTTTATTAGAAATAATCAGCTTGCAACAAGGAACATCACTTATAGGTGGGAAGTGAAATTTGATTTGCAGTAGTGAAGACATGTATGGGGGGCACAGAAGGGAAAATATAACAAAGGAAGGTAGATTTTTAAAGAAATGTATGAAAACATTTGGAATGGAAGATGTGAAGTAAGCACTAGGAGTTTGGAAAAAAAATGCATATCACTGCCCAAGATAAAAAAATGGACTAGGCTAGACAGAAATTACATTTTACAGGAAAATGTGCATTTAATTGATATGCACCCAATAACTATTTCAGATCATGCTCCAATAACAACTAAAACAAAAACACAGGATAATGAAATAAAAATGAGACACTGGGGCTTTCCCAGCTATCTGTTGAAAAGAGAGGAATTTAAGGAATGGGTACTGGAAATTACTCAGGAGCTTTTTAGAGAAGATGAAAATTTCTTATGAAAATATAGCTACGGAGTGGGATACAATTAAAGTGGAGTTTAAATATAGAGTGAAATAAAGAACAGGGAGATATGGTTAAGAATTAACAAGAATTATTTAGAGGGAATGACAAATGTTAAACTATTGCAAAATAAGGAAATCCCCAAACCAAAACCTCTGCCAGGACAACAGGTGCACAGGCTCAAAAGGCAATATCAAAAAACGAAACAGCCAGCACTCAGCTGGTGCAAATATCTAGATTTAATGTACAAAAACAGACCAGTTTTGGCCCACAGGCCTAAATATTTGCTCCAGTTGAGTGCTGGCTGTTTTGTTTTTTTTTAATATGGGAAATCTCACAGAACAAGAACAGGAGCAACTACAGAATGCTAAACAGAAAATAATGGATTACCTCAAATAATATGCATGGTTATATAAAGATTGCTGTTAAGTAACTGTTTTTTAACAATAACTCTAGAGCACAAAAACTTTTACCACAATGACTCGGACAACAGGAAGTAAAAAGGGCTGTCACCAAGCTTAGGGAGCCTATAACAAGGAAGATAACAAGATATCCTGTGGAAGTATTAAAACTATTTCAGAAATTATATCAAAGTCTGTATAAAGCAGAGAAATAAGGAAACCAAGAAAAGATACAAATGGAAATGTTTATGGAAGAATTGAATATGCCAAAGTTAGGTACAGGAGGCCCAATTACTAACAGTTAGGATAGGAGGAGATTAGATAAAATGGTGATGTATAACCAATCTACAGAAAAGTCCCCAGGAATAGAATATATTCCTGTGGAAGTTTGGAAGTTAAGAGGGAAAAAAACTGTTAAAAATCTGGAAGGTTTTGTTTACAGTATTTTAAGAGGAGGAGAAGTACTAACATCCTGGAAGAAAGTGGTGGTAGCTCTAATACCTAAAGAGGGTAAAGATTCATCAGTTCCAGCTTCATACAAGCATATTTCAATACTAAACTATGATTATAAAGTGTTTATGTATATAATGTCTAAAAGAATGGCAAACGTGATGCCAACATTAAAATATATGGATCAATGTGGCTTTGTGGAGGGGAGGCAAACATTTGACAACATTAACAGAACACTAATGATCCAGAGGGAAGCAGAATGTAAGAAAATACCACTGTTGTTGGTGAGTTGTGGTGCAGAGAAAGTATTTGACAGAGTAAGCTTGGACTTTATGAGCAGAGCAATAGAAGCATTTGCATTCCCTGATAAAATTATAAGGTTGATTAGGAGGATATATGAGGTATTGCAGGCGAAAATTAAAGTGGGTGGTGTCCTCTCTGGTAAACTCTGCTTGAACAGAGGAACCAGGCAGGGGTATCCTCTCTCCCCTTTATCTGCATTATAATTAGAACCACTGGCAAAGAAAATAAGGGGCTCAGAAATTCAATGATATAACTAGTATGGTAGTCAAGAAAAGCTGTCTTTATTTGCACATGATCTAAAGTAGACCCCAAAGAATTTTTCTTCAGGTAGATAGCATATGTTGCTGGTGTGATGGGGAAGAAAGGGGTAACCAGGAACGCATTTCTAGAACTGTAATGAGTTGGTAGACTTTAATGATTCCCTGCAGACTGCTCTGTTGTGGATGCTGGGTGAGCAAATTAGTATATCTAAGGAAATACATTTTTTGAGTTATGACACAGAATTGGAATTGCCTGGAAATAGTAAGGCCTATGATGGCTGCCAAAAAAAGCAATTACTAGAAAATGGAAATCAAAGTCTAAACCAACTTTACTAGAAGTAGTGAAGATAGTAACAGAGATAAAACAATTGGGATTGGGGTTTTTAGTAAAGGGTAGGAGGAAACTACACAGGAAAAAATTGGGAAGTGTGGGATCAATACATGCAGAGGATGAACAAGGTTTAAAAGAAGGCAGGATTTGAATGGGCTATTTAATGGTTGACTGACAATGACTGGATATGTTAAAAGTGATGTATAATATTTGCAGCTACAGTTGTATCGGCATGGTTTATAATGTATAATGTTTGCAACTGAGATTGTGCCAGTATGGTTTACTTTCATTTAAATGGAGCACTTTCACTTTAATATATAAATGTCAGACTGCCTGTGTCACACATGATAATTTAATCAAGACGTTTCTTGTTTAAAAAAAAAGAAAGAAAATTCAGGTCCTCCAAAACACACCCTGCATGGAAAGACTGAAAGCCCTGTCACTATACTCTGTGCCTGGCCTAGAGAGCAGTCTATGACCCTGCCCTACTGGAAATGCTGCACATCTGCAAATCCAATGGGACAAGAGTCACTCACTCCAGGGATCTCAACCTAGCTTGTGACATTAACAAAACATGCTGGAGAGACAGTTACAGCTCCCAGAAATTGCCGCTCCTCTGGAATAAACTCCCAGTTCCCATGAAGCTGAGCTCCTTAATGACCCTATTTAAGCATAACCTAGACAACCGGATGTGGGATCATAAATTCACCCCGGGGGGGGGCAGCTATGTCTCTCAAGGACAGGGGCAATCGGTGACGATCATAGACTCGCTCTGCAAATAATGACCATCTAACCAAGGTCAGTTAGGGAATATGGGTATAACATGGCTAGGCTTGCAAAGGCCCTAGGGCCATTAGCCTAGTAATCTCCTATGAACCTATGAATGCTTTGAGGTGCAATATCTAAGCTACAAAGTTATGTCTTTCGGCTTTTCCCGTTTAGGGGTCGCCACAGCGGAACTCCGGTCCACTAATGATTGACAGTAGATTTTTACGTGCAGAGTTGCCGGCCCTGACGCACAACCTTCAACAAAGGTATGCCCATTCACGCATCTCTCTACACAGAAGACGCTCTAGCTGAGAATCGAACAGGACAATGTCTTACTGTGAGGCGACAACGCTACAGCAGCACCACCACCACCGCAGTAATATCTAAGCTACAATAGGTATGTAAAATCTGCCCTACAGTCTACTATCTTGACAACTCTGCCTGCTTATTTCCCTTTTCGTAAACATGTTCTTTTGCCCCATTCTACTTCTACAGTATCTTACTTTCACCTGCCTACACTACTGCATCCCTATATCAATTCAAAATCATGAAGATACTAACCATGCATATTTTTTGTACATCTTGGTGTGTTTTATTACCACTGCATACTTTGTAAAAACTGATATTTCACTCCATGGTATTTGCAACTTTTTCCTTAAAAATTACAAAAAATAACCTCTTGCATAATGTACTTTTTGCAGTTACCATTCCTATAAAGTACATAAAAAGTAAAACAGTTTCATTAAAATGTATTGCTCATATTCTGAAGCATTAATTTAATTTTCAGTTATACTCTTCATCTTAAAGTTGCTTTGAAAAAAAAGGAAGATTATACTGTATCAACTGACATTTTTCTGTTTACTCTGTTTTTATTTATAACCACACTTACAAAATGATGCCATAGTAAGCTTTGCACATGAGTCAGGGTCAGCATAATGGTTAAGATCTACATCTCAGAGATGCAAGGTACAGGATTTGATTCTGACCTCTGGTTATTAGCTAGGCTTGTAATAGTATGCAGACTGACAGCCTAGTGTCTACTTATAAATACATGAAAAGCATTCTAGGCATGCCTCTCAAATGTCCCTGATTTTCAATCAAAAATTGTCTGTTTCTCTCCTGTTCCCTCCTGCAAATTGGTGACTTTGGGAGAAAACTGATAAGAATATTACACTTAATAAACAGTAACAGTAATTATAGTTATAGACTTCTTTTATTTTAGAAAATATGTATTCCTTTACAATCTCTTATTCTGTCAACGTCTCAATTAACAAACTGTCCCAGACTGTAAGATATAACAAGCTATGATTATAAGTAAGACAACTATCAATGTATTTCTTTAAAATAGCTGTTTTTTACTTATATTTTGGTTTCCCGTTATATCATCACGTTATTTTTCAATGTAAGATGCTCTACCTATAAGAAACAGTTAACTTGTCTTTCTAGAAAATAAAAAAAACTACTATTGATGCTTTCAGCATGGAAGTACAATAGGCTATATATATATATATATATATATATATATATATATATATATATATATAGATATATATATATATATACACATATACATATTATGTATTTATATATAAGCAGTGAGTCACACTGGGTTGAGTCTTTCATAATGTCATGGCAAGGGCTTTCAGAATTAAAAAAAAAATCAGAAGGTCCTCCTTATCAACAACATAAAATAAAAAAAACAGCATGTTTTTTACATCAAAAATTGTATAATTTGAAAAAAAAAGTTTAACTTTTTTATGGTATAAGGTAAGAAAGATATATTCCATCTCAAAAGTTTGTTACTTTATTACTTAAACTTATTTCAGACAGTGACCAATACACTAAGCAAGCAAAAATGCTCTTCAATGTGGGCATTATCAAGGTAATAACGACTGTGCAGTTGTTGTGAGGTCCAATGCCACAGGCAGAGGGCCTTACCAACCCTGAGAAAGTGTCATTTCTCTGATAACACCCACCACTGAGGGCATTACTGCACTTAGATAATGGGCTATTTGTTAAATTTTGTATTTTTTATTATTATATACCTTTTTTAAATATTTTTGATGTAAAGTTTTTCTACCTAACGTTTCAAGTTGCTTTAGTATATGTAAATGTTGGAAGAAGTAAGTTGTGCAAGTATTTTATGCCCATAGACACACACACACACACACACACACACACACACACACACACACACACACACAGGCACACATGCACACACACGTTCAGCAATTCAAAATATTTTCATGACTGAGTACACTTCAGATGGCCAACTGTAATCAAAAGAATGAAAAAAAAATCATACGGTGTAAAGCAATGCAACCTTTCCCCTATGTCTCTCAACTGTCCCTAATTCTGCTTTGTCACTCATTGATGTTTTATTTTCTAGTAAACTACTAAAGATTATTGTCAGTCAATGAAACCACACATTATAGTTTTCATTCTTTTTATTGTTCAGAAAATGCATGTTGATGTAAAACTTCTTGCTCTGTTTATTAAGTGAACTGGTTTATATTTAAATACTGTCCCTTTTTTCTTCTTTTTGTTGGCTTTATCCAGAATTAACACCAATAGACTATTTTCCCTATGCCTAACCTTATCGCAGTAAAAGTACTTTGGGGTACTGATGAGAAGAGTAGATGAATACTTGCTGGGTAAGAATCGGAGTAGAGTCAGAAGGCATGGATGAATACTTGTGAGGGAAAGAAGTGGAGTAGGTTCAGAATGATTCAGAGTCAGATGTTTGGGTGGAAAAGGGAAGAAATTACATTTTAAGTAGATGTGATGTTACTATGGGAAATGTAATGGGAATAATTAGGGTGAATAATGAAAAAAAAGCTAGTTTTCAAGTGCAGAGTTCAAATTTGTGACAGTGTAGCACACTGTTCTTTAGAAGTCTTCAGATTATCTGTTTTGGGGTTGTTTTCTGGGGTATAAGGCTTTATGCAACAGTACCTTCTTCTGATATTCTGGTAGCCTTTAATTAGGTGTCAGTACCTGAGTTTTGGGACTACTGTGTAACTGGCAGACCCTAAACACTTGAGTTCATCAAGTGTGAAGTTTGTATCCTAGAAGATGTCTTACCTGCTATCCATCATGTTGCATAAAATATTTTCTGACTCCAGACTTTTATGTACCAGGAGACCTACATAATCCTCTACAAATGCATGGACTTTGTCTAGACTAATCTGTCTTCTCTCCCTAAGGTAATCCCTTGAACTATCAAGTATGTTGATCTCCTGGTATTCATCCTAAAAGCTAAAAACAGAAGACAGCTCTTCTTTTGTACCACAGATGTCAATTAATGTTTCTGTTTCTAGCTTCTTTGGGCCCATGGGCACTGAAAGACATAGCAGACGTTATTTTTGTTAGCATCACCACAGGATGCTGTGCACTTACCAAACAGCTCCAGTCAAAATGGATTGCCAACTGTATTTTTTTCACTAAACATCGTACTGGCACTTGGCTGGCATGATGACCAGCCATTGCACTAGAAGTGAGATGGTCTGTAATGCACATCTCAGGAACATATTTTTGATGGACACTTCTGATGCAGTCACTTGATCATTGATGTCTGTGCCTGCCACTGCTGCTCAGATCAGTGCTTTGATGAAGTCCTTGAGCTTTTTGTCAGGATCAGAGAATCGTGGTTTTGACATGCTTCCAGTGGTGATAGCTGTCAGTGCACTACATACCCCAAATTAAAAGGTGGTCCTGATGTGTGACTTTGTGACTGAAGCTAGACTTATAAGACCTATAACTTTTTAAACATCAAATGTGGGAATTTTCAAAAGGTGCATATTAGGAAGAGTTCAAATCTGCAAGTATGTTTCAAAATCACCTGAATGTGTTGGGAATGGGCAAATGCACATGACCATCTTGAGTGCAGAAGCCTTAGTCTAGACTAAGGGTAATGCTGCTCAATGCCAGAAGTCTCAATCTCAAGATGCACACACTCGAGGCCCTTCTCAATATGGAGAACATCGATGTCTGTGCTGTGACAGAAACCTGGTTCAAGGCTCCTGAGAGCACCCCAGCACTAACAGGTTTCACCTCATATCATGCGTTCCGGCCCCAAAATCCAGACAACACCAAGAAAGGAGGGGGGGGTGTCCATATTCATAAAGGACACCCACACCTCAAGGATGGTGGCAACGCATGATGCATCGGAGACCATCCAGGTGCAATTAACCATAGGCAAGACTGCTCTGCAATTTGTAGCATGTTACAGGCCACCCTCTCAAACTCAGGAACCTCACATGGCCTTCCTGAAAACATTGGAGGGGATAAATGTATCTCCAAACACCATCATACTAGGTGACTTCAACTACCCTAATATAGACTGGGAACACTACTCAAGCCCGAACACTCTAACCCAAAGATTCCTGGAGTTCATAAACTCAAATGCCATGGAACAACTAGTCACCATCCCCACAAGAGGTGAAAACATACTTGATCTCATCATCACGAACATGGGATCAAAATGTTCAACACCGAAGTATACCCTCACTGGTGAGATCAGATCATAAACTAATCTCGCTGGAGGTCCTCATCCCGCCCCACCTGAAACAAAAAGACCACAGTGAAAAACTTCTCAAAAGCCGATTTCACACTTCTAAAACTAGTGTGGTCTCCTTTAAGGCCCCTGAGCCAGTGGTAAACATTACTCAAACCGCTGAATCACTTACAAATGCCTTCTACCAGCACCTACAGGACTGCATGGATCAGACAATCCCAAACAAAACTAAGACTCTCTGTACCAAAGGCAAGCGTCCAGTCTGGTGGACCCCAGCCATAAACAAGCTCTACAACAAAAGGAGGAAGCTACTACAAGATAGAGCAAAATCCTTGAAAGGTAAGACACCTTTGATCATTATAAGTAAAAAACTAAGAGCTCTCATAAAATCATCCAAGGCAAATTTTGAGAGAAAAATCGCCAAGAACTCTAAAGACAATCATAAGGCCTTCTTTAGCTATGTTAGAAACCTAGGAGGAAACTCCCAGATATGCTCAGAATTAGTTCAAAATGATGTGAAAATTACTGAACCTACACACATTGCTAACATACTGGCTGACAGGTTCAGTGCAAACTTCTCCCCCCTCCCCAAAGGAGAGATATCTATTCCAGAGGATTGTAGCCCCCAAACATCTCCAACGCCCAGGTGAGAACTGCCCTCACTAAGGCAAAAAACACAGCATCCATGGGATCGGATGGTGTCCCCGGCTGTGTGCTTCATGAACTCAATGAGGAATTAAACCCACAGTTAGGACAGCTGTTTAATCTTAGCCTCACCTCAGGATACGTACCCAAGGAGTGGCGCACGGCGACTGTGGTCCCACTTCATAAGGGCGGTGCCTCCACAGACCCTGGAAATTACCGCCCCATTAGCTTGACAAGCCTTATCTGCAAAGCCATGGAGAGGATCATAATGGAACTCATAAATAAAGACATAGGGAACTTGCAGACTTTGGATCAACCCAGTTTGGCTTTGTCAAAGGCAGATCCTGCCTCTTAAACTTGGTTGACTTTTTCGAGACAGTCACCAAGGCCATTGATGAGGGAAAGGCAGTCCATACAGCCTACCTCGACCTGGCAAAGGCCTTCGACACAATACCCCACTCAGGTATCATTGAAAAACTCATCAGCTTGAATGTAAACCCATACATCACAAGATGGGTTGCAAACTGGCTAAGCGACAGAACCCACAGGGTCAGAGTTGCTGGAGCCATGTCAGACTCAAAGCCTGTCACAAGTGGTGTCCCACAGGACTCAGTCCTGGGTCCACTCTTGTTCGGCATCTACTTTTCTGAAGTACAAGCAAACACAGGAGGGTTATGGCTGACAAAGTTTGCAGATGACTGCAAACTTTGCGCCATAGTCGAAAACACATCTGACACAGATATCCTCCAGAAGGGCCTCACAGAAACGGATAACTGGTGCCAGAGCCATGGCCTGAAGTTAAACGCCAAAAAATGCATAGTCATACCCTTCGGGAAAAACAAGGTTACCCCTAGCTACCATATAGATGGCAATCCACTGAGCACAGAAAAAGTCATCAGGGATCTGGGGACCCAAGTTGACAGTAGCCTTCGTTTGACACTCATGTTGCTAAAGTAGTTAGGAAAACCTTCTATATCGCCCACCTGATCATGAAGGGATTCACATCTAGATCAAGGGAGGTCATCGTCCCCCTGTACTCATCACTCATTAGACCTATAATTGAGTACAATGCCCGCTCGAATGTATCTGACCAGACACCTGATGCAGCTTGAAAGGCCCCAAAAGTTCGTCACCAAAAGGATAAAGGGTCTCAAAAATATGTCTTATGCTGCCCGACTGAAAGAACTCCAGCTCTATTCAGTCTCATACCGCTTGCTCAGAGGTGACCTGTGCCTGACATATAAGGCCATGTCAAACCCAGATTTGATGAATATGCTTCACCTCAAAAAATCTAGATCCCTCAGAACCACAAGGGCGGGAGACTTAAACCTTGACACGGTTATAAATAGAACGTGCTGGAGGGACAGATTCATCACCCAGAGACTCCCTATGCTGTGGAACAAAATCCCGGTACATGTGAGGCAGAGCACCTCGCTGGCCTTGTTCAAGAGGAATCTTGACCAATGGATGGGAGATCGCAGATATACCCCTGGGATTACTTCAGTGTCACTGCTTGACAGAGGCACAGAAAAATGATAGGCATAGTTTTTATTCAAACTAAAGGGGTGGCGAAAGCCACATAACTATGGGCTAGGCTTATAAATGCCCTTGGGCAGATAGCCTAGTATGAACCTATGAACCTATGAAGGTGTGTAAGAAAAAACAGGCTAATAAAGAAAAATCCACAGTTCTCACTGGCTTACTCCATGTTCCCACAAGGAATTATCCTGTACCTTCTGCTGGAATGAAACAATTTCCACAACAGAGCTGCAAGCATTCCACTCTCCAAATATGGACCACAAAACAAAATACAAGTAAAGTTTCTCTGTTACACTATCTTATTTCATGAATGCCTTTCTTGTATGAAATTAGTAACTAAGGTCTACAAAGAGACATCTCACACAAACGTTTAAGGTGTTTGCCTAACAAACACAAGGTGCAGGGTTTGAGTCTCATAAGGGTTAATTGGCTAGGCTTCCAATGGCTCGCAAGGGCAGTTAGCCTAGTACTAACCTATGAACAACTGATAGAAAACTGCTATTTCCAACTGAAAACGATTTTCCTATCAACATATTATACCATCTCCCTACTATCACTTAAGCAAACCAAAAACTAAATCATTTTAAATTTAAACATTAAAATTATGTTGACTGTATGGCATAGAGGGACGAGGCCCTGAATGGCCCCAGGCAAACCACAATCAATTAACGACACAGGTTTCTGGGTGTGCAGGAAGGAAAGGTGGGAAGAGACAGGCAATACAGATTCACCATGCTGGGGAAAGGATGCAGTCTCAACTGCTGCAGTCCTTACACTGTTGGAAGACAGCCACAAAACAAACTACAAACATATGGGTCAGGAACATGCAGTTCTCTCTGCCAAGCAGTGTTCACACAGTAGCCTTTGTCACTCATTTGTGTTAGCATGGGGAAGGTGATACACTCTCTCACTTCAGCAGTTCTGTATGTCAGTGACAGGGTGAGTTTAGTCCAAGTAGAGAAAACTCCTCATGGATGCATGGCTGATAACCACTTTACTAGTACCTCTTTCCATGCAGTGGATTGACTAGAACATAGTTTTTGATTCTTGTGATGGGCCATACAGCTAATAGGTATCAGCGGGGATGGGGCAGCAGTAAAAGACATTAAAATGATACTGCAGATTTGAAAAAAAAAAAAAAAACATCTGCTATTGCTATGAGCAGATGACACCTCCCTTATTCCGTTTTTCTAAAGCTTGCATCTGAAATATTAACCAGGCTACCTACATCATGGTATAAATGCAATAATCCACAGGATAGGGTCTGAATCACAGTGGTACTTCCTCAGAGTGTTTGGTCTTTCAGGCTTCTTCCTGGTACAAGACCTTGCCAACTGGTAGTAAACTACATCATATCTCATCCCATTGCATGGATATAAGTTAAATGACCTAGTGTCCATCAGTCAATCATCTTGAACCAAAGGCAGTCCAGTTCCTTTCATAGAAGTGTTTCCAAAGTCTTGGCACACATTAGAGTGCCCCTGTGGGATATTTCCCATCTTGTTTCAACCACTGTTTTCTGTACAGTTACTTTTAGTGGTCATATATCAAAAGATTTATGTATGCTGCTACTGCAAAAGCTGATGGACTTGGCAATGCTGTCAAGCTAGGTGTAAATCATTACATATACTAAAGAATGTCATCATCTGAGATTAGTATTTAAATGCCAATACTTTGTGGATAAAATAAACAGTGCAATACAGAGCTGCATAAAAGAATAGTCTCTGCTACCATCAACACATGATAATCCAGTTAAGTAAATGTGAGCACAGCCACAATACATAAAAATTCAGGAACAAACATACCATGTAAAATAATAAAAATGCATTCAGCGAGGGTGATAACACAATTTACAGAGGTCCGTTTCTAGGATGCCTTATAAACAATTCACCAGGAAACAGCCTCATTAAAAATATGGATTTAAATACTTTATGATCACAATAACAATCAAAATTCTAACGGAAATTAATCAAACAGTATGCCTCAGCAGTTAACTGCAAGTCGGCACAGTCTAGAGGTATCAAATGATCCTTGCATCATTATTGGTACAATATAACAAGATTCACAGTTGCAAGGACGTTGCAACAGGAATGAGTTGAATAACCATGGTAACACAACGAATGTATTATGTATTACAAATGGCAACGTAAAGCCTAATTTAGCCTATTCATTTAATCTATAAACTTCAAAAGCCCCATATGGTATTAACACAATGAATGTATCTACAATTCAATTCACACATTCATACACTAATTATAACTTCCTGCATCTATGAATTCAGCAGTATGTCTCACATTTTCACACAAATGTCTAGATGACGGCATTCTGTGCAAGACCCTTACAGATTTTGCATGATGAAAAGATCCTTCAACTTTCTCATAATCATAAGTGCTAAGATGAACTGTATCTACGCAACAGACAAGCAATATATAAAACTCTTAATTTTTGCCAACTTTGGCATTTATTTTGGTAACTGCAGAAGTCAGCTGTCCAAAGGACGTAGCCAAGACACAGGCAACAAGACACAGCAAACTGATGCAATATGTATGGATAAACTACTTTAACTGTACATAATCACAGATGAATAGGACACTACAAATTGTTTTATATTATGTGAAAAGAGACAAAATTACTAAAATATACTAAACTAGCAGATTATATAAAAAATGAATGAGAATATTTTTAAAGTGGTACAGCAGAGATGAAATAATGCAAATCATCCTACTATAAAATCTAGGATCCTAACTACATATAAATATAGTGACATTAAAATATTAACAACAGAAGCAATTTTAACTTCACTTGCAGTTTTAGCAAGCTGGATACTTATCTGACTTTAGTACTCAGAGGTAATTCCACAAAGTGGAACCCAGTGAAGAAAATACTTTCACCGACTTTAATAGAGGTTCTTGTATATTCAGAAGTACAAAGTACATGACAAAGTATTTACTGTTGTAAGTAAATACAACAGGAATGCTTTCTGCTAAAGGGAGGCAGAAACTGATAAAATGTTACTTGGAAATGTACAGATGGATAGCAAAAGTACAGTTTTGTACCTACCATAAATGTAGATGTTCGAGTATTCACCCTGCTGCAGTCATCACACTTGGGTTATCCTGTCGTCAGGCGGTCCCGCAGTCGGTCGGATTTCCAAAGTCTTGGTCCGACGTCGGTTGCTGTCGCCTCATCTCTGACGTCAGTGCGCCAGGGGTACATATATTGCAACCGACGCCATTTTCTTCAGTTTTTCTTGCCCCAGATGTCAGGTGCCCCCAAAAAGGTGATCCAAATTAGTACCAAAAGGTGTGAACACTGTACAAACACAAAATCCCTTCAGCTATGAGCAAATACATCAGTAAGGCATAGCAAAGATTTAGCCAGCAGTTCAGAGGGGTTGGTGGGAGGGTAACCAGGACTGCAGCAGGGTGAACACTTGAACATCTACATTTATGGTAGGTACAAAACTGTACTATGTTCATCGTGTTACCCTGCTGCAGTCATCACACTTGGGTTGAGTCCCAAAGCTAAGGTAGGGTGGAGGCATCATAGAGGGTTAGTGGAGGCAATGAGGCCCTGCAGAACTGCAGTGGCGAAGCCTGCCCTGGACTTGGAATAAAGAGGTAAGTGATAGTGCTTGGTGAAGGTGTGTACAGAACTCCAAGTTGCAGCTTCAAAAATTTCCTTGGTAGGAACCCCCCTGAGAAAGGCTGTAGAGTTGCCCTGATAGAGTGGGATCTAATGGTAGGAGGAACTGGTTTCCCATGATGGGTATAGCAGAATCGTATGCAATGGGCTATCCATTTAGAAATGGTTTGCTTGGATATGGCCCTCCCTTGAGAAGCTGTAGCATAGGAAACAAAGAGCTGGTCAGTTTTTCTGAAAGCCTTAGTTTAATCCAAGTAGTAACGAAGCTGCCTGTGAATGTCCAAAGAATGCAGGAGTCTCTCACCTTTGTTCTGTGGATTGGGGAAGAAAGTGGGAAGGTGAATGGTTTGATTTAAAGCTACACTGGAAACCACCTTAGGCATGAAAAGGAAGGATTAGTTCGCAGAGAAACTCTGTCTTGATGAAAAATGAGGAAAGGTTCCACTGCCATAAGGGCCTGTAATTCTGAGACTCTCCTAGCAGAAGTTATTGCCAGGAGCAGGGCAGTCTTCCAAGATAGGAACTGAAGGTCTGCAGAAAAAGCTGGTTCAAAGGGAGGTAGCGTTAGTTTTTCCAGAACAAAGTTGAGGTCCCATGTTGGTGTAGGGGCTCTTCTAGGTGGTCTAATGTTTTTTGCCCCTCTGAGGAACTGCCTTAGAAGAGGATTTGAAAATAAAGGTGGATTCGTGTCGTAGTGAGCATAGCTGAAGCATGGATTTTAATTGAGAAGGAAAGTCCTTTATGCAACATCTCAGCTAAGTACTGCAGAAAGTGAGGCATATGAGGCTGAGTTGTGTCTTGGCCTTTAGCTTGTTTCCAAGCAGAAAACCTTTTCCATTTGTCCGAGTAAGCCTTCCTGGTGCTTGGCCTCCTGGCTTCTAGAATAACATCCAGTACTGCTTGTGAAAGAGGCGCTGGTTGGATGCTTAATTGATTTTCCAGGCAGCCAGGTTTAAGGTTTTGATCTGGCTGTGTAAAATCTGCTTGTCTTGCTGCGTGAGCAAATGAGGTATTTGAGGCAATATCCATGGTGGGCTGTGAGCCATATTCTTCAATAGCGGGTACCAGTGCTGGCGTGGCCAGTCTGGGGCTATGAAAATCAGTCGAGGCTTCTCCTTTTTGACTTTCAAAAGAACCTTTGTGAGAAGAGGTAATGGAGGAAAGGCATATGCTGTCAGGTTTTTCCAAGTGAAGGAGAGAGCGTCCACTTTCCAAGCTTGATGGTGGAATGTCCTTGTACAAAATTTTGTCAGCTGGTAGTTTTGAGGACTGGCAAACAGGTCTATATTTGGTAGGCCCCATCTTTGAGTTATTATTGAAAATATTTGTGGGTGTAGCTTCCACTCGTGGGGATCTTTGATGTTTCTGCTTAGGTCGTCTGCCAATGTGTTTTTCTGTCCTGGCAGGAATTGAGCTTGTAACTGGACTTGGTAGGCCAGAGCTGTGTTCCATAAGATTATTGCTTGTCTGCAGAGAGGGTAGGAATGTGTACCCCCTTCTTTGTTTATGTACCACATTACTGTGGTGTTGTCTGTCTTTATTGCAAGTTGTCCTGGCTGTAGTAGATCCTTGAAGGCTGTCAGAGCTTTCTGTACAGTTAGCATCTCTTTTTGGTTTATGTGCTGTTTTCTTTGTTCTGCTGTCCATAGGCCTTGAATGCATTACCCTGCCATGTGTGCCCCCCAGGCATAGTCTGAAGCATCTGTTGTGATAGTTTGCCTGGGTGGGGGCAAGGTGAAAGGCTGACCCTTGTTGAGGTGACATGCCTGTGCCCACCATAGAAATTCCTGATGAAGGCAGGGAATGAGAGATATCACTGTGTCCAAGCTGTGGCTGTGTTGAGACCATACGCTTTTTAGGTACCACTGTAATTTCCTCATATGCAGTTTTGCAAATGGTTTTATCAGAATGCAAGATGCCATGAAGCCCAAAGCCTGCAGAATTTTTCTTGCAGTTAATTGGGTGTTTGTTGCCATTGTCTTGAAATATTGAGTTAGTTGTAATTGCTTGTCTGGTGTAAGATAAGCCTTCTGGGCCATTGTGTCCAAGCTGGCACCCAGGAATGTCATTTTTTGTGAGGGTACTAGTTTTGACTTCTTTTCATTTACTGTGTACCCCAGACAATTTAGTAGATGCTTCACAAAAGCCAGATGTTGTAAGAGAATGTCTTTTCTTTCTGCTTGGATGAGGCAGTCGTCCAGGTATGGATATATTTGAATTCTTCTTTGTCTGCAGTATGCAATTACTGGTGCCAGGCATTTTGTGAATACTCTGGGCGCACTAGATAAGCCAAAGGGCAGTGCAGAGAATTGATAATGGGTTGAACCTGCAATGAAATGGAGGTATCTTCTGCAACTTTGTCTGATAGGGACATGCAGGTATGCCTCCTTGAGGTCCAACGTTACCAGCCATGCTTCCTTGCCCAATTTGGGAAGTAGCTGCTGTAGTGTTAGCATCTTGAATTTGGGAACTTATAAGTAAGTGTTTAGAATTGAAAGGTCCAGAATTGGTCTCCAAGAATTTTCTTTTCTGGGTACTAGGAAGAGTCTTGAGTAAAATCCTTGGCCTTGCTCTTGAGTTGGTACCGTTTGAATGGCTCTCATGGCCATGAGAGCTGTAATTTGTTTTTGAGCCTCTGCCCTTTGATTTTGTGGCAGGTTTGGCATTTCTCTTTTTATTGGCAAGGTATGAAAGTGGAATCTGTATCCTCGTAAAATTATGTCTAGGACCCATTTGTCCTTTGTGACCATGTGTCAGTTGTCTGCAAATAGTGCTAGTTTTTCCCCCAAGGGGGCTGACAAAAGAGCTTTGTTTGGCCAGCTGAGGTGCAAGTCATTGAGTTTGCCTTCTGGTGGGTTGAGACCTGTCTTCTCCTCAATTCTGGGTTGGAGTGCCCCATTGGCGAGGCTTATACTGAGCTTGTGGTTGTCCTCTGCCCCTCGGGTGCCTGTATTTACCCCTCTGAGGCCTGTCAGTGGCTGGAAAGGACCAATTTTTTGTTGGCCAGTTTCTGCTGAAGCGAGGGGGTTGTACTTGCAGGAAATCTTTGACTGTCTGCATTGATTTCGTCTTATCTTCCATTTTCTTTAAAACTTCTTCTGCTTTAACACCAAAAAGAACATCCTGCTGTAAGGGAGCATCTAGTAGTTTTGCTTTAACATGATCAGGCAGGCTTTGTTCCTTTAACCAGGCATGCCTACGTATAACTGATCCAGTGACAGCTGCTCTGCAGGAGGCCTCTAAAGAATCAAACCCACATTGTAAGGTATGTTTGCCCACCTGCTCGGTGGTGTGCAACAAATCTTGTACTTCTTTCAATTCAGATTGTTGAGGGAGGGTGGTTATCTTTTCTTTTAACTGAGAGCTCAGAAATTGCTGATACTTAAGCATATGAAATTGACAGTTTAGTTTTTCCCCCATCTGTCTAGTGCTCTTGAATCCCTTTCAGAAGGTACTGGATTTTTAGCCATGGAAGCCTTAGCCCCCTTGGGGCCTGGGAGATAGTCTCTGGGGCAGCTACTGGGCTTTTGTAAAGGAATTTGTGAGAATCAGGTACTCTGTAGTATCTGTCAGGCTTGGCCGGGGCAGGAGGTAGAGAGTCAGGGTTGAAACTGGATTCTAAATAGACATCATCCACAATGTCTAAAACAGGAGGGATAGCTAGAGGTCTGTGTTGGGGGAGTAAAAGAAACTCTCTGAGCCTTTTCTTGGAATCAAGAGTAATCCTGACCTTCCCAGTGAAAATGTTCCCTTATAGTGTGTAAAGTTTCCCCAAAAGAGTAATCTTCTGGTGGGGAAGCTGAGGGAATAGAGTCCTCAGCATCAGAATCTTCATAAAGAGAGAAGGAATAGTCTTGGTCCTCAAAGGAATCCGAAGAAATAGACAGTTGTTCAGAGGAAGCAGAATCTTCCTCTTGTCTAGGCCTTTTGTCAGGAGGAGGCTGAGAACCCCTGATAAGAAAAATCAAATCTTCAGCCATTTTGAGCATCTGTTTCTTAGGCATACGTCCTTGAACAGGAGACTGAAGTGAAGCCTTTTTCGATTTAGAAGGAGTCTTCGACTTGGAAAACATTTTGACTGTAAGAGTCGTCGGTCTGAAAACGCCTTCAGAAACCGATGGCGTTTCAGATGCACCGACGACTTGGAAGGTAAATCGTCGGAAGGGCCTGAAGTAAAAGGCTGCATCGGCCTAGTACATTCCGTCAAAATATCTGTAGCGGTCTCGGGTTCCAGAACTGCGGTAGTCAGAGGCTGCATCGGAGCCTCATTGATAACCGGAGAATCGGAGGCCGGATCAACCGAGGTCTCGGAATCGGGCTTAAGCCTGGGCTGTCGGTCCTTGTCCCTACGCTTTTTGTGCACGCCAGTAGTCGGTAGCTCCGACGGCATGTTGTAGTTACATTTTCTACCAAAAAAGTGTCGTGCAAAATCAAATTGCCTTTTAATAGTACGTTTATTAAATCTAGCACAAAAACGACAAGAAGTGACGTCGTGATCAGGGCCTAGGCAAGGAATGCAATAAGAATGAAAATCCTTATGAGGTATTTGCTTCCCACAAGAAATACAATTGTTAACTTTTTCTGACATCGGTCTGAGGCAAGAAAAGTTTCCCCAATGGGGTACTTAGCTTTATAGAAGACTTTGGTCTGAAATTCGAATTCGAAAATCTCAGGAGTCGGCTGACTGGCACTTGCGAACTGCTTCTGCTTCGGGCACCACGCGGCAAGAAAGACTGAAGAAAATGGCGTTGGTTGCAATATATGTACCCCTAGCGCACTGACGTCAGGGATGAGGCGACAGCAACCGACGTCGGACCAAGACTTTGGAAATCCGGCCGACTGCGGGACTGCCTGATGACAGGATAACCCAAGTATGATGACTGCAGCAGGGTAACATGATGAACATCTGTATAAAAGACAGAATCCACTAACACTGAGGGGCAAGTGCCTCATCTGAAGGTATAAAGAAAACCAGTACAGCTCTGTACCAGGACCCCTACTTTTTAACATTTAGCTGATGACCAAGGATATATCATCAAGATCTAAAAAGGTCACTGTTCCCTTATATTCAGTACTGAGTAGCCCAACTGTAAACTACATTTCCCCTTCAGGATGGACTTCACTTCACATATCAAGCAACTAGAGAAGCCCAGATGTTCCTAATCAAGAAGATTACAGGATTATGGACCCTAAGCTATGAAGAGAGGCTAGAAAGTTAAATTCTGTTACATGATATCCAACAGTCTCTTGAGGAGTGATTTGTGCCTAGTCTACCATTCCTTTAGAGATTCGGTTGCCCCATGTGCCTAGTCTACCATTCCTTTAGAGACTCGGTTGCCCCATGTGCCTAGTCTACCATTCCTTTAGAGATCTGGTTGTACCATGTGCCTAGTCTACCATTCCTTTAGAGACTCGGTTGTCCTATGTGCCTAGTCTACCATGCCTTTAGAGATTCGGTTGCCCCATGTGCCTAGTCTACCATTCCTTTAGAGACTCGGTTGTCCTATGTGCCTAGTCTACCATTCCTTTAGAGATCCGGTTGTCCTATGTGCCTAGTCTAACATGCCTTTAGAGAATAGGTTGTTCTATGTGCCTAGTCTACCATTCCTTTAGAGATCTGGTTGTCCCATGTGCCTAGTCTACCATTCCTTTAGAGATCTGGTTGTCCCATGTGCCTAGTCTACCATTCCTTTAGAGACTCGGTTGCCCCATGTGCCTAGTCTACCATTCCTTTAGAGACTCGGTTGTCCCATGTGCCTAGTCTACCATTCCTTTAGAGATCTGGTTGTCCCATGTGCCTAGTCTACCATTCCTTTAGAGACTCGGTTGCCCCATGTGCCTAGTCTACCATTCCTTTAGAGACTCGGTTGTCCTATGTGCCTAGTCTACCATTCCTTTAGAGATCCGGTTGTCCTATGTGCCTAGTCTAACATGCCTTTAGAGAATCGGTTGTTCTATGTCCCTAGTCTACCATGCCTTTAGAGACCTGGCTGTCCCATGTGCCTAGTCTACCATGCCATTAGAGACTTCATATCCCTGACCTTCTGTATCTCCTCAAGTCTAACATCTTCGCAAACACCAGAACCACAGACCTAAATCTTCAACAACAGATAAACAGTGTCTGATGAAGAGAGAAAGAGACATTAATTATGCAGTGCCTACCTCACCACTGAAATAAGCAGCCCTTGCAGGTTATGCAGTGTGATCAGTTATCATTCTCCATACAAAATCTGGATGACTGAATGGGTAGCCTCAAATTTACCCTGAAAATAACTGTTCTAGCCCTCCTTGAGAAAGGTAGGACAGCATGAGGGTTGGTATTAGAATGACGTTGATAGTCAAGAGAATGAATTGAATTGAAACTCCTATGAAAACTACAAACCAGCTAGAAAATGACTAGATGTATTTGATAAGCCAATCTACTTATTTCAAAACAAAGACATTCTTCTTCAGCAGAAACAATGATGAAGTTACATATTTTAATCTATAATGTTTGAAATAATGTAGCACATAAGAAAAACATAAGTAATAAACAGTTATATTCAGTCTGTACCATGAGAATGTCTTTTCCTAAAACTTCTCTACAGTAAATCTCCAACATCGGGTTATAGTGTGACCAATTTATCTTAGTGACAAGACTGGCTTATACTGAGTTTTGATGCAATACAATTATACCATTATAAATATACATAAGAAGAAACCTTTTCAACAAAAGTACTACCAGAACTTATACAGGTTGCAGAAGCTGACACGCTAAGTCAACAGAGTCCTAGACATTCAGCATGCTGCTACCGGTAGTACCCTGATGGTGCAGCAATATTAGGTATTGTCTTCAGCCACCTGGTAAACATAAAGGCAAAAATTAAACATATATATATATATATATATATATATATATATATATATATATATATATTACTACAGAACTAACATATGGGTTATGGAAACTGCGCTAGCTGCACAGGATAGTTACAGCAACAAGCAACCTACATTCTTCATGTACTGTGTAAACAATCTTGGAAATCTTGGCATTTAATGCTAATACATGATTAGCTTTCCCATCTGTCTACAAAATATGTTTCAGGATCCTTTGCTGGGCTAGGGTGGTGCTGAGCTGAAAGCTGCTGCAGCTTAGTGGCAACATTTTTTTGGTGGGGGATTTGCTATGAATAGCCACTTTTTAATAAACATATAATTTTTTGACCCCCAGCCATGTTAAAAATTGGGAAGTTGCTAGTCAAAACAGTGACAATCCCAAGGTCACAAAACATAAAATCAATTTTTTTGTAAGGGCAAATATCAGCGTATATCACCACCAAGTTTGCACAAACTTGGAGATGAAGAAGAATGTGATAAAAACACAACACACTCCTTCTGCAGGTCTAACCTCCAATTACAAGATGCTAGTAACCTTTTCGTGATGACATTCTGAGCACTGAATAACTGTCAGAAAACATGCAGTAGGATTCCCTTTTTTCTGGATTACTGTTCACCATACTTACAACTAAATACAAATTTTTCCAAGCTCCATCCCAAGTCATCAGTATAAAGAATCAAGGAGAATTTTTATTTTCCAGCCAATGTAACTGATAAATAAGAGGAGCAAAGCAAGACACAATTAGTACAAAACTTCAGAAAACTGTGTTAAATCAGGGTATGCGTGTACATATTATATCAACCACCCAGTCTATCCAGGCCCCTTTTACTACTTTTACTGTTACCGATTCCTTGACCGATATCTTGCTAGACTCAATGAGGTCACCTTTGCTTAAGGAAATACAGCTTCATGGCTTAAGGAATCAGGACTTAGAAGCAGGGGGTGAGGGAAGCTTAAATGGCAGGCAGTATATTACAATCAAATATAGGATGCAAAAGTACCTTTTCTTGCATGTTTCCCATGGTTACAAATGTGCAGTGCATCACAACACTGGATGTGTGTGTTCACACAAGCTTCTAGTGTAGAACAGTTACCCAAATCTCTGTTGTTTGGAGCCAGTCAGTTGTTCAAGAACTCTTACAACAATTGCTAATGCCACAAGTACATTTGCTGAAAGCCACTTTCAGTGCCAGGGGAGCTTGCCTTTACCCACTGCTGTGTGACTAAGAAGTTGGTATATGTAAATATTGGCATGTCACCCTACATGGAAGAGGTGCAAAGCAGTTCTTCCCTAAAAATAAAAAAACAAGGTTTAAATTCATTGAAAGTGTCTTTCAGTGTTTTTTCCACAATTTTAGCACTTAATGAGAGTTCTTTTGGTGGATCAACATGAACCATTGATGTTCTTCATATGGATCACTGCTGCAGTAGCCTTAGCTATAAGGGGTTATATCTTGCCAAGGAAGTGACAGCTGACCAGCTTCCAAAGCTTCAGGGCACCTTCCACATCCCAAACTGTCAGGCAAATTGAGCTGACCTGACTAAAAATCAAGTTTGGGTATGAAGCCCTTCAGAGATTTACTGCACTGAACAGCACGCTCCTCTGAGGCATTTGAGGATTGATGATAGGCTTCTGCTTTCCTTTGCTGGACAGATAATTTCCCTTCGGGGATAAAAAAACTTCCATTTTCTTAAATGTATTAATGTTTTATTACTTTCCGCTTCAGGAAAGTTATTTCAAAGCTAGGAGTGTTGTGTTTTAGTGGACTGTTTCAAAACTGTAATGCTCTTTTAAAGGGAGGACTCATTTTTACAGTCAGTTTAAAAGTCGTTACTTTTCAGTTGTGGGACTGCGCAGCATTTTAAAGTCTTTTTTACTGTGTTTTTTTCTATCAAAAAAGTAACTTCTGTCGACTGATAGTTTTACCGTCATTTGCTTCTTGTCTTCCACAGGAAAGAGCCACTACTTTCAGCTTGACCATTGAACATATTGCCGGTCCCATGGTCGGTCCTTTTCCATAAAAAAAAAAGTTAAGTAAACAGCCTTTGGATCCACAACAAGCCATTAATTTTCCTCCACCACGGGTGGGCGATTCTGCTCTGGCCATTTGTCGCACCTCAGATCACTCATCTTTTACCCCGGATCCCTCTAGTGTAGCACCTATAGCCACTATGGACTGTAGGTTAGACACTTCTTCTGTGGCTGTTGGGAGTCCCATCAGTAGGAAAGGGAGTGACACGCTTGTCAGTCCTGGCAGAGAGGACAGGGAAGCATCAGCTGCCATTAGTAACATGTTTGGCCCCATTTTTCCTGTCAAAAATAAAAAGAAAATGAAGCCTGCATCTACCCCTGCTTAAATTTCTTTGGCTAGGGGGGAATTTACTGGGCTTGGCTCGGGGATTAATTCAGGCTATTGATCCTTCTTATAAAGTAGTTTCTGGGAAAAGGAGGGATTCTGCTTTTCCTGAATAGATTCAAGGTTTTGAATACAGAAAGGAAGATGAAGGGATGGATTCAGGATTTTTTCCTAAGATTTTTCATTCAGATAGAGAGACCACCTCAGTTTCTGATTCTCCCGGTGGGGGTATATCTTTCTCTCTGACTATTGTTAGAATAATCAAGTGTTTTCAGTGGGAGAACACTGAGATTTCTCAATCCCTCAGAAAATACCAAGTTGTTACAGATGTATTTTCCAGAATCTACAACTATTCCTCCTGTACCCTCCGGTTTACAGAATGTGCGTCTTAATACCTGCAATCTTCCTGATAGTCAGCCTGCTATCCCTAAAAAGGCAGATAGGCTACATAATGTTCATAGGGTCAGAAGATCATAGGAAGTTACTGGGCTATTGGTCCTGAGGCCCTTACAAGCCTAGCCAAGAATTTAGCCCATGTTCCGACAAGTCAGCACCCGATGCCCCTGTCCAGGAGGGAAACGGGTGGAATCCCAGGGATGTATTTTCTGCTCCCCATCCAGTTATCCAGGTAATGCTTAAAAAGCATTAATGAGGTATGTGATGCCCCTGCACTGGCCCAGGAATCAAGGAACCTCAATCCTCACCATTAACACCAGTGAGGGACATGCACATTGGGACAACGACAAGTATACACACAATAAAGTACAATTTCCCTTAAGAGCGCACAGAGATCACAGTCAGTCTGGGGCTGGTTTCACACTCTCTCTCCAGATCCCCAATAAGACTCCCCACTGGCACAGCTACAGGGTTAAGAACTCAGCTGAGTGGCCAAGCCAAAATCTCTAGCACCCTCACTATACAACCAGTGCTTCGTGTCCCTACCCAAGTAGCTGACACACACACAAACACACCCACACGCACACACATTTTAAGATCTGATTTATATAAAAACACACAAGACACTCCTGGAGAAGGCTGGCACAGATTTACTAGCTATGCCCCCTTCTGTCCAGACTAAAAGGTAGTTATCACTGCCAACAACCAGCTCTTTATCAGCTACTATAAGATCCTTCCCAAAGGCTGACCAATTCTACTGTGCAATGTTACTATTATCTAAATGGTAAGTGTGACCAACAGCAAGGCTATTTTAAGAGTGGCCTGTACAGTGCCACCAAATACACATGCAAGCACTCTAAGAACTTAAATATCTCTAAACAAACCAGCCACAATTAAAAAGTTTAAATATATTTAATAATAAATAATAAAAGTACAAGACAATACTCAACAGCTCAACACAGTGACAACAGAGTTCTGACTCACAGGAGATATTTTAAAACAACATTGCAGGACCATCTCAAATAAACAATGAAAACATCTAAACGAATCTTATTGTATTTCTATCTATATCTAAGAGATACTATGCCCTAAATGACTTACTTACAGAGCCAGGCAAATACAGATAAGAATTGCTGAGGAGAGAATGTTTCTAGGTCCAAAGACAAATACAAAATACACAGACTCTCTCTGAGAAATAGTTCTTAAATTAATAATGCACATTACTGCTGGGTTAGCTGGATGACATTACTATTTGATACTTCTGCCTTCAGTTCCCAGGCTAACAGAAGCTTAAAATTTTAACACCTTTGTGTCAAAAATAATTCTCTCTTAGAAGTTCACCTGGAACTGTAAGTCGTAAAACAGTTACACACTTTGAAACCTGTAATTATTTCTGTTTCCAGACAATAGAAAGAATTTCTAGCTGCAGACATTCTGTCTCCTAGCTGAGATAAACACCATCATAAACAAATCACTTATTTTCTTAGAGTTTGCAAGTTAACTCTGTTCTTTTCCAGTACGGTACACTGTGGTTACATTCTTGAAACTTAGCACATAACATACAGTTTAACATAACATATAGGTTTCTTACATTTGTAAGACAAGCATACAAACCACATTACTATTCACAAATAACATAGAATTATTTACAAAATTCCAGCTAGCAGGGCTGGCAGCCTTCACAAGGTTCTCTACTTAAAGTAGACAGGGAATCTATTCCACAGAAGGGGGAGTCTCTGGGGCACAAATCTGTTCTGCCAACAAGTCCTACTGATGTCACAGACCAGGTTGAGGTTGCACGCGGGGGTTACTCAAGTGGAGTTTGACTTGCGGATATGCAGGAGTCCCATCAAGATGAGGTATGAGACTGCTCTGTATGCCAGACAGAGGTTACCTCTGAGGAGTCTGTATGAGACTGAGTAGAAAGACAGGGCTTTTAACCTGTGTAGGGTAGACGTTTGAGTCCCTGGATTCTCCTGGTGATGCACCTCTGTGGTCTCTCCAGTTGCTGCATGTGCTTTGTGAGATACATGCCAAAAGGAGCATTGTACTCAGTAATGGGTCTTATAAGGGAAGAATACATGGATGTTATGACCTCCTTGTCCCTGGAAGAGATACCCTTCCTAATGAGGTGAGCCATGAAGAAAGCATTCCATGCAACATGCTGAATAGTCAATTTGTTATCCACCTAGGTGCCCAGGTCCCTCATGACTAACTGCATGCTTAGGACCTTGTTATTAATGTGATAATTTGTGGGGACATCACTCTCCCCAAAAGGGATGATGATGTATTTTTTGGCATTCAGTTTGAGGCCATGTTTCTGGCACCAGTCTTCTGTGTGGGGGAGACCCTCTTGGAGGATGTACACATCACTAGGGAAATTGATGACAGCACCCAGCTTGCAGTCATCTGCAAACTTGGTCAGCCATAGCCCACTGGTTTTGGCCTGCACCTCGGAAAAGTATATCCCAAACAATACAGGCCACAAGACTGATCCCTAGGATACACCACTTATTATGGGTCTAATGCTTGAGGTGGCTTCCCCTATTTTGACTAGGTGGGTTTTTTCAGTGAGCCAGTTTGCTACCCATCTGGTGACGTACAGATTGATGCTTAGTTGAGAGAGTTTATCTATTACACATGAGTGGGGAACAGTATCAAAGGCTTTGGCCAGGTGAAGGTAGGTGGTGTGCACTGTCTTCCCCTTGTCCATGGCTTTGGCAACTGTCTCAAAGAAGTCGACCAAATTTAACAGGCAAGACATCCCCCTGATGAAACCAAACTGTGTGGGATTCAGTGTTTGGAGGTTGCCAATGTCCCTGTTAATGAGGACCATGACAATCTGTTCCATGGCCTTGCAGGTCAGGCTAGTTAGCCTGATGAATCTATGATTTCCTGGATTGGTGGACGTTCCACCTTTGTGCAAAGGGATGACAGTAGATGTCCTCCACTCAGGTGAGGTGAAGTCAGTACTCAGGCTTTGGTTGAATAGAGTGCCTAATGGTGCTGTAAGTTCCCACCTGAGTTCATGTAGGATGCAGCATGGAATATTATCGTGTCCCATGGAGGGTGTATTGCCTTTGAAAGAGCAGTGATAACTTGCTCCCTAGAGATAACAGGATGAGGGCAGGTGCTGGGGATGTCCTGATTTACTGATGGGGAGACTGAGGGGTGAAGTTTTTGCTGAACCTGTCTGCCAGCAGGTTGGCTACATCTACAGCGTTTGTGTATGTGGTGTCCTTGACCACCAGTTCTGAGCAGATTTGACTGCTTCCTTTGAGACTGTGGACATATGTGAAGAAGGCCTTATGACTGCCTTTAACAGATGTGGCCAGTTTGGGCTTGACGTTTGTGCTCTTATTTGCTTGTTCAGGCTAAGGATAGATTGTTTCCAATTAGGCACCTGCTCCTTCTTGGTCCTGGACAGCAATTTTTTCCTTTTATTATAGAGTTTATTCATTGCAGATGTCCACCAGACAGGTTTACTCTTCCTTGAGGAGGATGATTTTGTCCTGTTAGGTAGTCCTGATTCCATGCAGCTATATAAATGCTGAGGTTTGGACATTTGTGCCAGTTCCTATGGAGGGGGAGGGGGCTGGGCTGTGAAGCTGTTTATACCTTCCCTCAGGAGGTTGTAATCAGCTTTGGAGAAGTTTTTATGTTTGACCCTAGCACGGGGGGGGGGGGGGTCTGTCAGGGATGATGGCGACTTCGAAAGTGAACACTTTGTGGCCAGATCTTACCAGGGAGGTTAAGTTCCTCGGGTTCCTCAGTCTTTTAAATGTTTATACACTACTCCCACACCTGACTCAGCAGTTATAGCCTTAGTTGACTTCTTTGCTGCTAAGCTCTTAGTTAATTCCAATCCTACTCTTTCTAATAAGGATGGGGAAATCATTGATAGGTACGGAGAAAAAGTGTTTACTTCAGCAACTTTGATATTCACCATTTTAAACTGTCAGGCTCATATGTTAAAGCCTGCTGTGACAAATTGTGAAAGTATAAGGACTGTTTTATATTCAGTTTCTTCTTGTGAAGAATGATCTGCTTCAATTAACGTAGTTTCTTCTGTTGCACAGGTACCTACTAACTGTTTGTAGTGAGTATATGACTATGTTGATACTTCTTCCAGGGCTATGGCCACTGGCACTATTTTGAGAGGTTTCCTTGGCTGTTTTCGCAGAACCTTCCAGATGATGTACAAACTGAGACTATAAATTCTCCCTAGAACAGAGGTTTAGTGTTTGGTCCCTCTTTTGCAAAAGTGATAAAAAAGTCTGACGAAAGCGGCAAAACGAAATGGAATCTCCAAGATTTTTTAGCCCTCCTTTTCCAAATTGTCCAAGGAATTTTCTTTCTCCTCATTCTGTTTCAGCAAAAAACAGAATAACTGCCCCAACAGAATTCAGGTAAAGCAACATTTAAGAAGTGGCAAGCGGGTTCCAAAAAGAAGTTCAAACCTCTCAAAACCAAGGACAGTGCAACAAATCTAAACAACTATTCATGAGACCTTTTGACCCCCTCCCACCCTGGCCCCTTTTCTTTTCCACAGTGTCTGAATCTTTGTTTTTCTCTTTGACAACAGATCATTTCAAATAGATTCTGAAAACCATTCATCAGGATTACAGGCAGTGGCAGGAAATTCCTCCTTTCCACGGGGTCATTCCTCTTCCTGCAGTCCAGACTCTTTTGCTTCCATCTGTTCTTCATCACATGCTGTCCTAAGGACTGACAGAACCAGTTCCTCCTCCCCAAGTGGGGAAGGGTTTTTATTCATTGATGTTCCTAGTTCCAAAGAATGAAAATGCTTGGAGACCAGTTCTGGATCTTTCTTTCCTAATCCTGCTTGTGATAGCGCCCAAATCCAAAATGTCACTTCACAACCCGTTACCTCTTCTCCCTCTTTCAAGTTTCCTGGTAACACCAGTCTTAAAAAGATGCTTATCATCACATCCCTACTCATCCAGACTTCAGGCATTTCTTAAGTTTTTTTTGTCTGGATCACATTATCAATTCTATGCCGTACCTTTTGGACTATCCACTGCACCAAGTGTGTTCACAAAGTGTCCAGCTTCAATTATAGATCATTGCAAGCTACAGGTTATCTGCATTTTTGCATATATAGACAGCATGCAATCTTTAAAGAGTCTTTTTTAAAATACCAGGAATCGCCTTCTTGGGAAAGATCTCTTGCAAAAGCTGGGATTCCAAGAAAAATTTCAAACGTCTTTCTTGACTCCCTCACATAGGATAGCGTTCCTGGGATGTGAACTAGATACCTCAGTTCAAAGAACTTTTCTTCCACATGAAAAAACAGATGTATGCCAAATGCCTCACTTCAGGGGTAACTTGAGAATACTGTCTTTGAATGACTAGATCAGAGTCAAATTATAGGTAAATGGAGACTGGATGAATCAAACCTGTGACTAGATTATGGGAGGAAGCTCTTTATCAGCTCACAGCAAACTAACATTTATCTGCAGTATGAATTAAAGTGCTGCACTGGGGGATGGTGACTTCAATAATACTGTATTTTGCTCTAAAATCATTTTGTGCACCAAACTGTTCTCTTTTGTTTCTTGATTGCTTTAAGCTTAATTGCATGCAGACATGCTCTGGTGTGCACAATTGTTCTATTTGAAGTTTACTGTTGCCATTTTATGTCAAATTTACTAACTGTATAGATTGTATTTTTGATTTTATGTATTGATTTATTCCCCTTTTTGACAGGGTTGTACTTAAAAAGGAGTCGCAGGTTCTGGTCTAATTACCTTCACTAAATAAATAAAGAAACCTTGAAAAAAGTCCTTCTACCTGGACCTCAGAACCCTTGGCCAGCAATCCAGGTAGCAAAAAGGGTATGGAAATTGATCTATACTTTTTAATTGGTCTATGTTTACTCATTGAAGGTTCACTTCCATGAACCTCCGATGATCGAACACTACCCAATAAACATTCATTAATCCAATGTTCACTTCAGCAAATGTGTGAGATGGGCTAAGTAACTAGCTGGCCAACATTTCCCCATCACACACACCACAGTGTTTCAAACCCACCCAGGTAACTAGTTGCCCAACATTTCCCCATCACACACACACTGCAGTATTTCAAACCCATCCAGGTAACTAGTTGCCCAACATTTCCCCATCACATACACCACAGTATTTCAAACCCACAAAGGTGGGGGGTTGCACCCCCCTAACTAGCAGCAGTAGCATGCCTCTCAGAGGGGGAATATTATTCAAAGACATGGCCTAGCCATCACTGATGATGGACAGTACCCACTTGTCGGTGGTAGTAGTTTCTCACCTGGCCAGGGAGAGTGATAAGTTTGGAGAAAGAGGGTTAATGGGGCTGTGGACAGGGGGAGAGATGCTGCAGGGGCAGTCAAAAATTTTTGCCTCCAGTGGACTGGCCCTCCAGCTGCAGGTTCCCCTTGGGATTTTTCAGAGTATCTTTTCCTTTGATTTGTGTCATGTACAAAAAAGGAATTATATTTAGCTGGGTAGCTCCTATGCTATCTAATAACTGAAAAGAGAAGAATCTGTCTGCAGTCTTTCATAGTCTTACCTTGATCTTGAAGAAATGTGAACAGATGGGCCAAACAGCTGGTCTTTGTCAAAGGGTGATTCTACACTTTTCATTTAAAATTCTCGGTTATAGGATAACTGTGAAGCCATGCATATCTGTGGATAACAAAACCCATGGTAGTTGCACTAGAAGAAACATCAACTGCATCGTAACTGCACTTAATGGTGTGTCTAGCAATCTGCGTGGCCTGCGAAAGTAAGCTCTGCATCTGTTGCCTACTGTCTACTGTAGAAGAATCCATAATAGTTTTGTTTAAGGAGTTTGGAACTAAAATTAAATACTTCATCGTTTGAGTCTGGTAATTAATTGCCATAAAGGCAAGGGTGGTAGAGGTGCAAACCTACTTCCCCATCTATCCACAGCCTTACTATCTCTATCAGTAGGTGTGGCATTAGCACTGAGCAGAAGCTTGGAGGGCTTATCCAAAGAGAGAAATAATGCAGAACGGTTTCTCACAGGGGCCTTATATAGATATTTAAGGTCATCAGAGACCTTGTAAAACCTCTCCGGTGGTTGAAAATCAGGTTCAGAAGAGGCCAACTGAAAGTTGTCCTGGAAAGTCTCAAGTACAGGTGGGACTGGAAAAGGGGTAGGGGTACCTATCTTCAAGAGAGTGTAATAACTCTTCTTAACATCAGAAGTCTATGTGGATTGCCAAAGTGTTTCATTATGTTCTGTGTAATCTCCCCCAAAGAAGCCTCCTTTAAACGGGAAGAAAACTGTCATGGAGAGTGCAGCTGAGAGGAACAGTCCAGCGAATAGTCAGAGTCATAGTTCTGCTCCTCATCAGAGGAAGAGGAAAACAGAGTAGCTTTAGGAGGAGTAGGCTGTGATTGTGGTCACCTGAATAAGGGAGGCTTTAAAGACATAATAGTGTAGTCCTTCTGAAATGATGAAATGAGGTTTCTCTGATGTATGTCTGTCACATTGCAAGGTCTTAGGAGCTACACTGGCCTCCAGTGGGGTCTCAGTAGATGGCAAATGAGATGTAGCCTGATGTACAGCAGTTTCTGACACTTCAGTGGGTATGCTGGAGACAGAAACAATGGAATGTTAATCCACTTGAGGCCTCTTTAGTTTTTTTTCTTTGGCTGCAGAATGAAGTCTAATAAAGCAGACTCAGTGTTCTTGAATTGCTCCAAGCATTTAAGATGCTGGGTCTTGAAAAAGGTTTTGAGAGTAGAAAGCCTAGACTAATGGGTTTCTGGAATGAATGATTGACAGATACAGCGATATTTGTGATTGTGTTCTGGGCCTAGGCAAAAAAGACATTTGATATGCATGTCTTTGTACAGAATCTGCCTACCACACTCACACTTACCCCCTCCTAGCTGATATCTACAAATTTAAGAAAATATCAAAAGGTGGAAAGGAAGGTTCCCCAATGGGGCACTTATCTGGATAAATGAAAGGAGCAAAAGTAGCAACGGCCACACAATGAACAGCCTGACGGATGCACAACCTCTACTCAGGCTGGTGGCGAGATAGTCTGAGGATCCATGGTCATACGTCCATCTTTACACCACAAAGCATATGTGCTGAGGCCATGCTTCACATGTACAACCTAGGGAAGGAAAAGCTTTGGTACCCTGGCGTGATGTCAGTAGTAACAACCCCTATGTCAGGAGTACTGCAACAGTGATTTCAGTCAGGACATAATTTATTTGTTAGATGGGAAGTGGGGCTTGATCAAATTACCATCTTCAATTATGATCCAGGTCAAGTACATGATGGTATTACAGTTTTACAGAATAAGCAGAAAATAAGTTAAGAACACAGTGACACAGTAATTCCACAAAGTTAGCCATCATTGTGTATAAAGGAGAAAGAACTACAAGTGGTAGGGTTACCTTAAATACATAGATGCAAGATTTATTGACAGTAGCATTGAGACTATGGACAGTGACTTTTAGAAAATCCATCCCTTCTGAATAAATACTTGTTAGGATTGGTGCAAAGACTGATACTGGAAAAGGGAACAGATTTGCTGAAAGACTGGCTCTGCACTTAATCAAAGCAGTACATTTTTAAAGACAGAATGAAAGAAGAAGGCAGGGGCAACTCCTTCTACGATCTAGAGTAAGTTTATGGAAAGTGGATTGTTTCCCAACAATACACCTTAAGGTGCCATGTATGCACTACGTGTTTGAATTCGTGTAATATGCTGACTATAGCCTAAAAGGCTGCCTCACACACCTCCCATCAGGTAACCCTTCTCAGCAACCTCCCACGCTGGACTACTGACATACCTTCCTAATTCCTTGTCTTAAGAGTGCAGACAGAGGTAAGACTATTACGAGTAGGATTAGAAGCAACTGTTTTGACACAAAACACGGAGTGTTGTTTAAAAAAAAAAAAAAACAATAATAACATGAGTTAAGGCAGCAGCAGCATTTGTGTCATCTACTGGAGAAAAATATGGATTCACTTCTGAATATCGAATTACCAAAACTTTGAATTTCATACGGTCGAGACGATATGACTGAAGTTTCGGAATCTCTACATTCCAAAATAAATAAAAAAAAACTTTCTCAAAAGTTTATACAGGGAGGCAAGTCCCTGCACCCCCCCACTCCTTAAATATACCAACTCCGAGATTGTACTACAGCGAGGAAAAGAGAAATCTCCCATTCTGCGCTGTATGCAGATCTCAGTTCAGAATTTCGAAGTTCTAAAACCTCGATCATATGGTCTCGAACATATGGAATTTGAGGTTTTAGGAATTCAAAATTCTGAAGGGAACCCATATATATATATATATATATATATATATATATATATATATCTATATAAGAAATCCAAAGACAAAATCGTGCACACCATAATGAATGCAGTGCTCAGAAAATACACAGTCCAAAACAGACCGGTGACAGGTTTCGCCCCACTGATGACTCCAGGGGCAAAACCGGTCACCGATCTGTGCTGTTGGAGCCAAATGGCCACTATGTACGCTGCCTGAATGCTTGTTCTACTGGAATAAAAGCTTTCTACACACTTATTTTAAGTGTTTTGGGTCCCTTCTTCTGGATTTAACTACAAGGTTTGATTTATTTGCAAGTGCTGGATTCTGTGAATGTTTTGGACTATATGCGTGTATATATAAATATATATATATATATATATATATATATATATATATAGATATAGATATATAGATATATATGTATATATGTATATACACACACACACACATATATATATATATATACATACATATATATATATATATATATATATATATATATATATATACATACATATATATATATATATATATATATATATATATATATATATATCAAAATGTTGAAGTGGATCAGTCGAAAGATCGTATCATCGACCCATGTCCACGAAATGTCACAATGCCGAAATCCGACAATGTCGAATTACATTCCAAATTCTACCTCAGAACAAGCATCAACATGAGTTGATATAGGGGTGAGATTTGTACTTTGACAATGTTGGAGTTCAACACTGTCATCATTCGACCTCCAGAAATAATAAACTATATATATATATATATATATATATATATATATATATACACACACACACACACACATATATATATATATATATATATATATATATATATATATATATATATATATATATCAAAATGGTTATGTGAGCGAACGTTATCATTGCGAATGGACTGTGCATTCGCAATTATAACGTTCGCTCATGTGAGGGGATCGCGGTACAGTGCGGTTAGGGAAATACATCCCTTTCCTCACTGCAGTGTGATCTCGGAGTTGGAATATTAAGTTGGGGGGGTGGGGGGGTGCAGGGGGGCTTGCCCCCCTGCATAACTTTGAGTTTAGGCTAGTTAGGTAGGGAGTTACGGGACGGGTGGGAGCACTGCTGATTGTCAGAAATGTCGAGAGTGACATTTTCGACAATTAACACTTGTTTTCGACATAAGGGCCATACGTAAATGTGAATGTTCGGCGAAACAATTCACTATTACGTACACATTTTATTATCACTTTCGATATTATGATAGTAAACCATATATATAGGTTTTACATAACATTAGCTTATTGTGTATATCTGCCACCCTGAATGCAACCACTTTGTTATAATGGTTACCAAATTTCTAATTCCATTTGTATGTAACAAATGCTTAGTCATTTGAAGAGGGAGTTGATATGTTTGATATGCTAACTTGATTTAATTAATTTTAATTAAGGTTTTCCTTACTCATCCAGTAAACAGTGACAATCTACATGGAAACATTTAAAAGCAATAACAAAGGGATCTTGTTTAGATAAATATTCTCTTTTTCTCTTAGCAATTTAAAAAATGCATAAAAAATAAATAATTAAATATTTTATGCACACCATGTGAAATGTTGAAATTCTTCCATCACATGCAATCAGGATTGTAATACACACTACAAGCATTTGTAGAATGGGTAATAGTAAAAGTAACAGTTTTAAGCAAAAAAAAAAAAAAATAGAGAAGGAGAAAGAGGTAACTGAAAAATGAGGCAGCAAGCTATTATGTACTTTATAAGCAGAAGCTGCACATTTAAATTAAATTCTAGTACGACATGATGAAGAGCTGACAGCTTCCTACAAGACGCAGTGATGCATATCATAAGGCTGTTTAGTTATGAACTGCGATACAGGCTACCAGAATGGGACAAGCAATTATAATGTAAAGCAGTAAATTCAAAAGCAGTAAATTTACAATTATCTTTCTCCTACTAGAGCTCTGGCTAAAGCCCATTACTGATAACTTTCAGACCTGGAAGTCCAGCACTCTATTTTTCATACAGACAGGGTATGCCAGAAGAAAAAAAGAAAAGAAAGTTTAATTGTTTGTATCAGATTTGTTTAAAGGTTAAAGCCTACAGAGGGAGAGGACATTTTACAGGGTAACTCAGTAAAAACTTGACAAGATAATCAGTGTAGTACAACCAAAAAATTGATATACATCAGCTATGGCACTACATGGACTGACATAATCAGTTGTATTGACAACATGGTCACACAGCTGTGATATAAGGCAAATGTGGACTGTTTAAATATTGTCAAATAAAGCATTATGCCAAAATCAATAAATTCATCAAAATACCATTATGAGGCACATCACCATAATGCACAACATTTATGCGCAAATCTCAGACTGGCTCAGCAAGTAACATTTTTCATGGAAAGGAAGCAATTACTTGATGATAGCAGAAATATAATGTTAATTGTTCATACAGACTGCACCTTGACCTGAAAACTTGCTTTAGTATAAAAAACACTCTTTCAGCTTAGGTATGGACATTCAGTAACAAGCAGAATCCATAATCTCAACAAGAAACGGAAGAGTGCTTGAGGTCAGAAACACCAAAGGTTTTACTACGTTTCTTTATCCTGGAAACAACAACTATCTTGGAAGTTCTCAAGACACTGGTTAGGCTGTATTCATTTAATATAGCAGATAGATGCCAACAATGGTTTTGGTGAAGCTCAACTGTAGTTCTGAGCTGCAGCTTGCTTATTCTCAACTGACATGTTGGCCATAGCCAGAAAGAAAGAAAGGAAGCTGCAGTGACAATCTCATTGGTTTGCTCCTCCTTGGCCAGTCAAGCAAGCTTGTGTTATTTGTCACGTCCTACTGGCAGAACAAACCATGCAAAATATCAGTCTGTATCAGCAGTTACAGCACTAAAAACCTCATTTCCATTTTCTTTTTAAGAACCTAAAGCTTGCAGAAAGGACCTGATCTTATCCCAGACATTATCTACTACATGCAGAGAAAATAAGTCATGCTCATGGTATAGGTGCATTTGTATGTATCTTTATCTGCCAAACCCTTGGGATCTTTTGCCAGCTGTATTCTACATTCACAATGACATTTGTCCTGTCCACTCATAACTTCTATCCACCACAGTGGCTTTTATTTCAGTGCAAGAGTGCCTTTCATTAAGTGCTGCTGCAAAATCTGCCTTTCTAATCATGGACGACCAATATGCACAGTAGTTTGTAAATGTATGCAACTGGAAGATGTCAGCAGCAGAGCAGCAACAAAATACGCAGTGATGCAATGAGCTCACACACAACGAGAAAATGAGAAGGTCCTGTAAGAATCCCTCTGAGACCTGACTAATTACAGTTATAGGTGTGCCAAAAACAGATGGCACTCATCTAACCTTCTGTTCTCCTTCTTGAAGGTAGCTGTTAAATGACAGTAAGCCTAATGAATGTTATGAAAGACATGGAATAATGTTGATCTATCAATGGCACTTTCACATAATGCCAATTCATAGAAAAAAATTGTCAAAACAGTTTCAGTAAATCTCAAAAGTCATTTTAATTGGGGGTACAGTGGGTAGTACCCTGCACTTCTCTGTAAGGGGAAACTCCACACATATACACCCCCAAATTATTCAGACCTACTCCAAAGTTATACCACAGGGGAGAAAAGAGAAAACTCCCCTGTTGCTGAAAGTTGTCTTGGCAGTTTTTGTTCAGTCTATCGGCATTTGATAAAATTGCCATCTATAAACCGTCATGTTCCCCACGACACTTAGACTCCAAATCAACATGGAGAGAACAGATATATCAATATCCATGAAAGTGATTGTGTTGTGTTTCCACTAACCACTTTTCTGAAAACTGCGACCAGTGATTTTTAGTAAGGTAGCAGTCACGTTATGTTTATGGCAAAATCCACACTGGAAGTCTCTTATTAACTAGGAAACAATGACAGAAGCAGACAGTAATGCCAAAACTAACATATACCCACATAACCTCTAGAAACTTTCTAACTAGTACACCCCTCCAAATAATCTCCCGTGATACAGAGGGACATAACTGGGTTGCATGGCTAGGCTTATAAAGGCCCTGGTGGTTACTATCCTAGAAAATAACTATGAACCCTATGAGTTTTGACTATCCACAGATGCAGTCATTTACTAAGTTGGCAATCTGTTCCGTTCAGTAAATTTTACCATCCACATGAACAAAGAAGTGTATCAGTAATTGTTAGCCCACCTATAGCCACTTTTTAAAACAGGTACAGTGATTGCTTCTTTTCAAACTACCAAATTGGAGCATCTTTGAAAAATCTGTTTAAGGTTTTACTATTACGTTTGCAGCCATATGTATGACTTAGGGGGCAGTTCATCAGAGCAGAACCTTCCATTATTTTCCTTCATGTCATACGTTTCCAAAATGATCTGATGCTGATCATTTGCAGCTTAATATACAAGAACATATAGTTTTCCTGATACTACTCTGGCTGAGGTCTGAGAGAAGTGGTGGAGAGGGGAAAAAGTGGACTGTGGAAACACAACAGTAACACCTTCATGGACATTGATGTGACCAGTGGTAATCATGTAAAATTCAGTAGGAAATTATTCTGTGGTCTCTTAGTGGCATGTTACAGAATTTCTGGTTCAGAACTAAAGGGGGTAGCAGACTGAATACTCTGGAAATGATTGCATTACACCCCTTCAGTAATTCTAGAGGTGTATATACTTCAAAGAGCAAATTCAGAGAGACATCTGTAAGGATAGTGATGCTCCTTGCCATTACAGGTCCTACGGAATTCTCACTGAGGAAATCTGCTGTATCATAAGGGTACAGAATGGTCACTAAGAGAGTCTGAGATGATGCCAACAGCCTTTACCATGGGTTTGAGAATGAAGATCACCTCATCTTGCAGTCTGCCTTTTTACCTCTTATGAGAAAGAAGTTAGGTTGATGCACTGAGCCCAAGTTTGGTACTTTAATCTGCTCATAATGACCATACTCTAATCTGTTATTAATGCTTCCACGAAGTAACATTTCATGAATCATATTTTCAGTGGACAGAATCACTCAAGCCACGTTGCAGCTGGTAATAAGCACATCTTAGGATTAGTTTTTTTTTTTTTACACCCTTCACATTTAACTGAAAAAAAATTACTTTTCTTCTAGACTCATGAAGTGACTGTTTGGTCATAACTAAACAGCTAATGTATCTTCTGATAAAGGATACCCTTGCAACCAGTCAACCACCTGTATCAGTTCTTCACAGTCAACACTCAGCTACTTTCAGCACTGCTACACCTGTCAAGCAGAAGACTCTGTCCTCTTAGATTAATATTCACTGCTCCTTCTCTTCCGGTTCAAGTCCAGTCTAACAGTGTTCACCTGCTACAGGGCTGCGTTTTAAGTTTGCATTTCCTTAATTTTCTAAATTATCAAGGAAATATTTGTATAGGTACACTAAGTAACAGTAACAAGCATCAAAGAGCCAAAGGTATTTGTACAAATGAAGGGAAATGATTCATCTACTCCCACTGAAAGTGAGAGATGGTACACCATGGCACGCAATGGCTCAGCAGATGAGCAGACAGATGCGGTTTGGTCAATTGTTGGCAAAAATGCAGCAACTGGACTTAGATACAATTCAGCAGCTCATCTAAAAGGCCCTGTCAGAAATGATTGTCCAAGCTGGTTAGAAATATAGTCCAGAGTCTCAAAGAAAAATAGTAAACATGCATATCGATTGATCTTAAGAGTGGACATACTCAAACACTTGAGATCCACTTCTGTATCGCCCCTGCATGGTTCTTCAGAAAATCTTACCTTACTGTGTGCAGGATATACATATCCCTTATTACAGTCCATAGCAACCCTGCATCAGAACTATGAATCAAGTTTACCTCAGTGCCCCCAAACTTTTATATATACTGTACACCAAAAAAATACATTAAGAGCCAGGGTTACAGAGTTATTAACTTGGTGTTTACTTGCTGGAGACCCTACTGCCACAATGGATGCAACCGAAACACACAATAGAAATATAGAAGAAGGTAATAATATACCACACTGTCACAATATGAAACATGCAACACAAGAAAGAAAGGAACAGTACATCCCACTGCAAAAGGTCCTTTCAAAGATCCAAGCAACATAAAATCGGGTTAAATTTTCCTTTGAGACACCCTCTGTAATGGGTAAAATGTTTGAAGAGAATTTCAAGAAGTGATTGCAAAACAATGCCAAAAAAGACCAGAAAGAGAATGTAGGGCAAAATGAGGATTCGGAGTAGAATGCACCAAAAGCAATTCTTATAACAATGCTCTTTCCTGGAGTGAAAGTTCAGATTACATGACTTGGTAAAGTTAGGCACAAATGACCAAATACTGTAGCAAAGAAGCCTGATAAAGACATATTCCTAAGGCATACAATAGAAGTAGTTAACTATTATGAAGTACCCTGTTGCTGCCTTGGCCAATTAGCTTTCTATTGACAAAATATAGTGTAGCCAACAATTCATTTTGACAGTGTTTGCTTGGTAAGTGAAAAGTCTACTTGATGGGCAAATGAAATGAACAACTGATCGGTCTTCTGAGGCTCATGAACCAAAGATAACAGCCTCACCTAATGGTGAATAACCTGGACAGGAAGGATGCATTTATCTTTGCTTGTAGCTTCTGGGAAGATCATGAGATCAGCATGATACCCACACCTCCAGGTTGGTGGCACAGCACGAAGCATCAGAGACTATCCATGTGCAACTAACAGTGGGTAAAACTGCCTTCCAGTTTATAGTCTGCTACAGATCACCCTCTCTAACCCAGGAACCCCACTCGGCCTTCCTGAGAACACTGGAAAATATGAAGGTCTCTCCAAACACCATTATATTGGGTGACTTCAACTACCCAAACATACACTGGGAGCATTACTCTAGCTCCAACACCCTAGCCCAAAGGTTCCTAGAATTTATAAACTCAAATGCTATGGAACAACGTGTTACCACTCCCACAAGAGGGGAAAACATACTGGACCTGATCATCACCAACATGGGGACTCTATGCTCCAGACCAGAAGTGTATCCCTCACTGGTAAGATCAGACCATAAACTAATCTCACTGGATATTCACATCCCGACACCACCTCCTGCCCAGAAAACCACAGTGAAAAACTTCTCTAAAGCAAATTTCACACTCCTCAAAATCGAGGTGGAATCCTTCAAAGCCCCCGGGCCTGTGGAAAATACAGCCCAGACCGCAGAATCCTTTATAAACACATTCTATGAACACCTTCAGGAATGCATGGATCATGCGATCCCAAATAAAACCAAGACTCAATCCCCCAAAGGTAGACATCCTGTCTGGTGGACCCCAGCCATAAACAAACTATACAATAGAAGGAGGAAGCTACTAAATGTTAGAGCAAAATTCCAAAAAGGGAAGGCATCTCTGATCAGTATTAGCAAAAAACTATGGGCACTCATAAAATCGTATAAGGCTAGCTTCGAGAGAAAAATTGCACAGTACACTAAGGATAATCACAAGGCTTTCTTTAGTTATGTTAGGAACCTAGGTGGTAATTCCCAGATATGCCCAGAATTAGTCCAAAATGACAAAAAATGCACCGAACCCACAGACATTGCCAACATCCTAGCTGACAGGTTCAGCGCAAACGCCCCCCACCAAAAGGGCAAATATCTATCCCAGCAGAGTGCTGCCCCCCTGACATCTCAGATGCTCAGGTAAGAGCCGCCCTCTCCAAAGCAAAAAACACAGCATCAATGGGACCAGACGGTGTCCCGGGCTGCGTCCTACATGAACTCCAAGAAGAGCTAAACCCAAACATAAAACTACTGTTCAATCTCAGCCTTACTACAGGATATGTACCCAAAGAGTGGCATACAGCAACTGTGGTCCCTCTCCACAAAGGTGGTGCCTCAACGGATCCTGGAAACTATCGCCCCATAAGCCTGACTAGCTTGGTCTGCAAAGCTATGGAAAGGATCATCATGGACCTCATAAATAAAGATTTTGGGGACCTACAGACACTGGATCCTACCCAGTTCGGCTTTGTTAAGGGCAGATCCTGCCTCTTAAACCTGGTTGATTTCTTTGAAACAGTCACCAAGGCCATTGATGAGGGGAAGGTGGTCCACACAGCCTACCTGGACCTCGCAAAAGTCTTCGATACAATACCCCACTTGGGCATTCTAGATAAGCTCACCAGCTTAAATATAAACCCCTATGTCACTAGACGGGTTGCAAACTGGCTCAAGGACAGAACCTACATGGTTAGAATTGCTGGAGCCATGTCAGACTCCAAACCAGTTACAAGTGGCGTCCCACAAGGCTCAGTCCTGGGACCTCTCTTGTTCGGTATATATTTCTCGGAGGTACAGGCCAACACGGAAGGACTGTGGCTGACCAAGTTCGCAGATGACTGCAAACTGGGCCCATAATCGACTCTCCAGCCGACACAAGCATCCTCCAAAAGGGCCTCATAGAAACAGACAACTGGTGCCAGAGCCATGGCCTCAAGCTAAACGCCAAAAGTGTATAGTCATCCCTTTGGCAAAAACAAAGTGCCCACAAATTACCACATAGGTGGTAATCCATTAAGTACAGAAGAAGTAATTAGGGACCTGGGGACCCAAGTTGATAGCAATCTCTCATTTGACAACCACATGGCCAAAGTGGTTAGAAAAACATTTTATATAGCCCACCTAATCATGAAGGGATTCACATCTAGTTCAGGGGAGGTCATCGTGCCTCTTTACTCATCCCTCATCAGGCCCATAATTGAGTACAATGCCCCTTTTGGGATGTACCTTACCAGACACCTGCAGCAACTGGAAAGACCCCAAAAGTACCTCACCAAGAGGATCAAAGGGCTCAAACAGATACCATATGCTGCCTGGTTAAAGAAACTCCAGCTCTACTCAGTGGCATACCGCCTGTTCAGAGGCGATCTTTGCCTGACTTATAAAGCCATGTCCAACCCGGAATTAATGGACATGCTGCACCTCAGAAAATCCAAATCCCATCGAGCTACACGCTCGAGAGACTTGAACCTCAGCACCGAAATAAATAGGACATGCTGGAGGGACAGATTCATAACCCAGAGGCTCCCTTCACTCTGGAATAAAATCCCAGTCCAGTTTAGGCAGAGTCCCTCATTGACTCTCTTCAAGAGGAATCTTGATGAGTGGATGGGAGATCGTAGGTTTACCCCGGGTATCACTTCTGTGTCACTGTTAGACAGAGGCACAGTATACTAACCTCAAAAAAGGGCATAGCAAAATTAATTTAAAATGGGTGGCGAAAGCCAAACACATTCTGGCTAGGCTTATAAATGCCCTAGGGCAGATAGCCTAGTACGAACCTATGAACCTATGAGCAGACTTGTTTAGGGACAGCTCAGACACCAACTTATAAGAAATGGTTGTGGTGAGCACTTGCAACAACACTGCATTGAAAGGGCAGTCATTTGCTGCTGACAGTGGTGATCACCTGATAATACAAAGGGGTGACAGCAAACCATGAAGTGTTATTTCACAGAGAGGGTAGTGAATAAATGGAGATGATGGAACTTAGTATTTTAGGCTACTACCACAATGCAGCACTGGCAACAGTACAAATGGTTTAGCCCTGACTGCAACACCCATGATAAGAGGTAAATTACTAGCCCTTGTACTGGAGGGCACTGCCAGGAAGATGAAAATGAACAACTTAGGTGGCACCTCACAATGGAGTCAGGGAAGTTACCTATGCAAAGAAGATCTAAAGTGCAGTTGCTGTGCAAAGGTCAACTCTGGCACACATGGAAATAGATCTGTGATGCCCATGAAGCCCCAGCTAGCATCAACTGCAGGCACAAACCAGCTCAAGTATAATGGGGAAAGTTAAGCACATCAGAAAAATCATCTGGCTTCCTGCAGAAAATGAAGGCCACAATTTCTCCCAGACAAAAATGGAAGGGCAAATGGATGCATAGCACAGGGCGTGCGGTTAAATAATATTTAAATAAGGTTTCTAATTCACATCTCTATGGTCAAAGGTTCAAATCTGAACTCCAACTACTGCCTATGAGGAATCTGCATGGGTTATTTTCAGGTACTCCAGTTCCCTCTCACATAAAAAGAATACTGTTTGACTACCATCTCCAAAGTGTCCATATGTGCCTTTTTTTCCTTGAGGCTCAGGATATGAGTGAAAAGGGTCAACAAAAGAACGGCTCATTTAACCAGTTCACAAACAAGTTAGCACAACAGCATTCCAGAAAAATAGTAGAATCAACAACAGTAACTAAGAATCCACAGGCCAAGCATAGGGCTACCCTTATTTAAAGCAGAATGGGTAAGGGGCTAAGATATTAAGAGAAGTGTGACTTGCCACTTACTCAGTAAATAGCAAACATAATAGGTGAATCACATTCATAGGTTCATAGGTTGGTACTAGGCTATCAGCCCTAGGGCCTATACAAGCCTAGCCATAACAATTCCCTGGCTATTTCTTCCCACATTATTTACTTTCCTGGACCCCTCTCTAGCAGGGCAACTGACGTGATCCCTGGGGTGAATTTCCTTTCTCCCATCCAATCGTCAAGGTTCCTCTTGAAGAGGTCCAAAGAGGCACTCTGCTTGACATGTACGGGCAATCTATTCCAGAGTCTGGGGAGTCTCTGGGTCAGGAACCTATCCCTCCAACATGTTTTGTTTATTGCGATGACAAGGTTTAGATCCCTGGAGCGTGTAGCTCTGAGGGATTGGGATTTCTTTAAGTGTAGCATGTCCAACAGCTCTGGGTTTGACATGGCCTTGTATGTTAAGCAGAGATCGCCTCTGAGTAGACGATTTGCGACAGAGTATAGCTGGAGTTTTTTAAGGCGGTCAGCGTAGGGCATCTAATTTAGGCCTGTGATTCTTTTAGTGAGGTATTTCTGAGGCCTTTCCAGTTGTTGCAGATGTATTGAGAGGTACATACCAAATGGGGCGTTGTATTCTATAATGGGTCTAATGAGGGATGAGTATAGTGGGACAATGACCTCCTTTTTTCTGGATGAAAAGCCCTTCGTGATGTGGTGTGCCACATAGAAGGATTTCCTGACTGTTGTGGCGATGTGGTTATCGAAGGTGAGACCACTGTCCACCTGTGTCCCTAAGTCTCTTATCACACTTTCTGTGTTTAGTGTACTGCCACCTATATGGTAATTCATGGATACATGTTTTTTCCCAAAGGGGATAACAATACATTTCTTGGCATTGAGCTTGAGCCCATGGCTCTGGCACCAAGCATCTGTTTCTGTAAGGCCCTTTTGTAGAGTATCCACATCATTTGGGGATTCAATAATGGCTCCCAGTTTGCAGTCATCTGCAAACTTTGTTAGCCCGAGTCCCTTAGTGTTGACCTGTACTTCAGAGAAGTAGATGCCAAACAAGAGCGGCCCCAGGACTGAACCCTGTGGTACTCCAATTGTCACTTGTCTGGAGCTGGATTTGGAGTCGGCTACTTTTACAGTGTGGGTTCTATCAGTAAGCCATTTAGCAACCCATTGGGTGACATAGGGATTAATGCCCAACTTAGTAAGTTTATCTATGATTCCAGAGTGGGGGATGGTGTCAAAGGCCTTGGCAAGGTCTAGATAGGCTGTGTGGACCACCTTACCCTTGTCCATGGCTCTGGAGACTGATTCAAAGAAGTCAATCAGGTTCAGGAGACAAGATCGGCCCTTCACAAACCCAAACTGGGTGGGGTCCAGTGTTTGAAGGTTGCCAATGTCTTTGTTTATAAGTTCCATGATAATACGCTCCATGGCCTTGCAGATAAGGCTTGTCAGACTGATGGGATGGTAGTTTCCGGGATCCAAGGTGGATCCCCCCTTGTGAATTGGGATAACTGTAGCTCTGCACCACTCAGTGGGCACGAAACCTGAGGTGAGGCTATGATTAAACATGACACTTAGGTGAGGTGCCAGTTCATATTGTAGTTCATGTAGTACACAGCCCGGGATGTCATCTGGTCCCATGGATACTGTATTCTTGGCTTTAGAGAGTGCGTTTTGTACCTGTGTGGCCGTTATTACTGGAATTTGGCAATCTTCCAGTAGTGAGATGGGCCATTCAGGGGGTGAGAGTGGGGTGAAGTTGGCACTGAATCGATCTGCCAGGATATTGGCAATATCCTTCGGATCAGTATATTTAATGCCATTCTGTTTTAGCTCAGAGCAGATCTGAGCATTGCCATTTAGATTCTTGACATAATTATAGAATGCTTTGTGGTTGTCTTTGGAATCTTTGGCAATTTTATTTTCGTAACTAGCTTTGGAGGATTTTATGAGGCATCTCAGTTTCTTACTGAGGCTAGTAAGGGAGTTTTTTGCATCCTGGGATTTTCCTCTTTTCTGCATGGTAGACTATATGGTATCAAAGCCTATGTTTATGCCATACTATGACCTACTCCAAATGTATCTCATTTATTCATTAGTCTCTGATATGGTATTGTAGCTGCTGCCTGTTTAAGTCTATGAAATAAGGATAATGTAATATTGCTTGTGCCTTTAATGATGGAAACTTGTTATGAATATTTATGAATGTCTGCTATCATCTCAACAAATGTATAAGTTAAGAATATAATTGGTAGGTGGCAAGCAGAAAAAAAAAAACGTTTAAAAGATTGCCTGCACAAAGTAAATTAACTGGATCTTATCGAAGACCTGCTTCACACACAAAAGCTCAGTGAAAGGGTAACGATGTTATCCCAGCCTTGGTATAATTCTCCACATGTCATCGGCATAGCATTTCTTAATAACTGCAGACTGCTTTTGTAAGAACTAGTTTCTGTACAATGTACTACTAACACACAAAAAAATCTAACTACAACTATGATATCAGGTTGGACAATAAACAATATCTTTCCCTTTTTGAGTTAAATTACAGACAAAATCTGATGCCAAGACAGAAAAATGTCCTCCCTTATTTAACAATATTAGAATAAGGTTCTCACATGAATACAAACAGGATGGGAACATACTGACAAAAAAATCAGAATAAATCTCATCTTGTCCTGAAGAACTGTGAGGACAAAAAAACTAAACTCAGTTTTTGTGATAGGACTTGCTAAGAAAGCACATTAAATATGGATGCAGACATTTTGCCACACAGGTTAAGACTTCATCCACTGTTGGCTGTGGACAAAGCTAGATAAAGCAATTGAGTGCAATTTGCAAATGTATCTTGTCTGTTGAAAATTATTTTTTCTTTGTTGACCAGTGTGCTCTAGGCATTAACCTTAATACCTGAACTCTAGAAACAGCTTCAAAATATGATTGCATCAGTTGTCTTAAAGCAAAGACAGGCTCATTCATCTAAACTTTGTTGACAGTTCTCTGGCTTGGCAGATCACTGTACCTAGAGTTGACATTCATTAGAGTATAACTAACTAAGGTGAAAGATGTCTATCTGGGCTCACACTTTGAAATATTCACAACTGTTTTATATTTTTGGAATACTTAACATTTGTAGTTCGCAAAATGGACAAGAAGTATATGTTGCAAAGTCCTTGCAAGCCATTGCTTAAAATGTTGGTACTTAAATAATGATGCATTAAATCTTTAGTTTGTCAGTGGAAGGAATCATAAAAGCAGTAAAAATAGGATTAACAAAAAGTGACCTGTAAGATTCACATGTTAGTGCTGCTGAGTGCATATCACACATGCTGTATCTATTTTTTTCTGTTTCTGTTCTCCTGGTGTCTGTCAAGTATACCTCATGGAGTTCCTTTCATAGTACCTTTCTACATCTAGTCAGCAAAGTGCCTTTTCCAGTGCTTATCTTACCATCAAACCTGATGCGCCTTACTGTCCTACTCATTCAAGCTGGCAGCAGGAAGTGCGAAACCACAACCAGAGGTAGCACCTATATTTCTGTATAGTACACAGGCATGCTATGATACCAAGGAGTTGTGCATGCAAATTTCCATGCATGCATAGCTATTAACAGTGCCTGGTCATATTCCTAAAGTAAAGAAGCCTGTTAGTGCCACGTATCATAGCCATCACCAGGGGACAGACTATGTAGGACCTCCCTAAGAAACAAGAGGCACTGAACTCAACTACTTGAACTCCTTGCTCTTTGTGGCTAACTTATCTGGTGCACGGGCCAATTATCTCTGAACCACTGCTAACAGGTGATAAAGGTGTGTGACTTAATGCAACCATTCTGGTGAAAAGCAGTTACAATCGAATGTTAACATGGTTACCCAATGAATGATATGTTGAAAAGAAGCAATATAATTAAAGACAATGAATTATGTTGGCAGGATCTTTCAGTCTTGTACTCTGTTATCAAAGTAGAGAAAACAACGTGCCTGTGAAATCACAGCCATATGATTCCATTGTTTAAAACAAACAACAAAAAAATTCCTGGAAAAAATTACAGCAGACCAGAGGGTGGAATACAGATGAATTGTTTAGATGTTTCCTCAAAAAGAAGTTTTTTTTTTAAATCTTAGTACATTCTGGTGAGCTAGCATCTACTTGCATAAAAGCAAAATTATAGTCATTAAGCCCGTGTAAACAGAAGTTCTGATACAGATTAGTGCAGCTTGTCTGGCTCTTTATGAAAGGCCAGCTCTCCTTTATGACTGGTTTCCATCTGCTGTAGCTGGCGAGTGGTTACATAAAGGAGGATTTTTGTTATCCTAGCCACAACAAGAAATTAACAGCTGTAGATAAGGAAAAATTGCTAAACAGATTTAGGCATCCTTCCAATCTGGACTCCAAACTATGCAGAGATCGAATAGTACATGAAATGTGCCTGGCTTTAACTATGAAAGAAATGTTTATTCAAAGATCTGATTTCTGCCCACCACCTCTTTCTTCGGTTTTATATAACACTTTGTTTAATTATTATGTTGCATTACTGTTCATTTGTTTAGATTTTTTAGATTTTAGATTCATTGTTTATTGTTTCTTTTTCTCTATGTATAAAAGGGATCGATATTTTAGATTCATTGTTTATTGTTTCTTTTTCTCTATGTATAAAAGGGATCATTAACCGTTTATGCTTGAAGTAGGCAGCTCATGCCCAATCACCACCTACATTTTGATACAAATTAGCTAAACATGTCATTATTTTTCTACTGATATGTCACCAAAATAACAATCTCAGTACTACTTTGGTCGAGAGAAATACCAGAGTTACACCTCTATAAAAGCATTTTATAACATATGATAACAAGCTTACAGCCAGTAACAACTTTTGCATTCAAGTTACAAAACTTGCTATTATACTGAATGTCATACACTGCCTATTTGTAAAACTCACAAATATTTTTTATGAAAAAATGTAGTTAAAGGCATCTACTGTGTTTGTAGTTCTACCAATTTGTATTTTATTTAGTCATTTTTACTTTATTTATCGTTTGTTGACCAAGTTAAGCCCACTCTTTTCAGGAGAGACCCAAGGTGGTATTTACATTTCTAGGAGATAATTGGCCAGGGCATTGGGAAACTTCCCCTAGTCTTTTCAAAATCTGCCATGGGTTCTTTTACATCCATCTGAGCTACCACTAACTGAAGCAGATGGGACCTCAGTTTAACATCTCATCCAAAAGATGTCACACTATGCAATGCAGCAACCCCCTTTCTCTGTGCTGCAGTGTCAGCAATAGAGCTACCTGGTGCAGGAACAAAACCCATTGTCTTCTCCACCAAAGTCAAGTATGCTACCTGTTGCACCACTGACACAGATGAATACAATTCCACATGCTTTTCCCAGAACTTGTGTCATTGAAATGTGTGCTGTTTTTTACAGACAGGGCTAAAGCAATCATTCATCAGCCTTATCGTGACACTTGGTTGTCTGAAATGTTGCTATTACAACAAAAAAAAAAAAGCACAGTACTTTAGTGCTGTCATAGCTAATTCCAGATCTTCAGATATTGTAGGTGTACCCTTGCACTCCGCTTTCCTTCTTTTGTTAAATCCAAGTAAACTGTGCAATGCACAAATATTCATCTGGCCTAACATACTCCAAGAACAATTTCCCCCACGCCAAATCACAATAGCACACTCCCTTAGTTTCATTCTGCAGATCAGTTACGCAACAAATACTAGCCTAAGGCTGAGGAGGAGGGGGATTGTTTCCGCACATTATCTGCCCCTAAAAGAAGGCAACTCTGCTGATATTGTTTATTTTATTTTATTTACATTTGTTGACCGGGAATGTCAGACTATTGTACACTCCATTAAGGATATGTTCATGGATTAAAAAAACAGGCATGCATCTATTACTTCAATGGATCCAATATGCAACAGCCAATTTATTTTCAGGGGAAAAATGTCTTCAGGTAAAAAAAAAATCACAAATGACAACACAAATCTCTCTCTCTTTAGGTGGAGGAAGATAAAGAACTGGAGCATGAGAAAGTACAAAAAAAAGTAAGCCCTTTTGTCTTATCGCAGAAGACTCTAGCAGACTGATTAGGATACATTCTTTTAAATGCATAGTAATAGGTCATGTAATGTCTTTCGGCTTTTCCCGGTTAGGGATTGCCACAGCGAAATGCCGGTCCGCTTATGATTGGCAGTAGATTTTTACGGTGCCGAGGTGCCAGCTCGACGCCTAACCTTCAACGAAGGTACTCCCATTCAAGCACGCATCTACCTGCATGTCTTTAAATATCACTCAACCGTGGGGAGGACATGCAGACTCCACACAGAAGGCGCTCCAGCCGAGAATCGAACCGGAGAGCCTCTTGCTGTGAGACGACAATGCTAACCACTGCACCACAGTTATAGGTCATTTGATACTGTAAAATCATGTGACATTAAAAACAAACATACAGCAATAAAATATTTTAACTTCAAATACCATGTGACTTAAAATTATAAACAGCAAATCAACAGCAGGAAAGCCACTAGCAAAATCTAGTATATGTTTTACCTTCTAGTCCTTTTTCTTTTTAATGCAGATATATAATTAAGTGCTCTATTCAAACCATGAGGTTTAATAGCATCCGCTTTAATTTACCATACTACTGCTCTACACTCCAACTTTTCATCCCAGTTTGCTCTCCTGTAGACATTATTAATCTGGTCCAGCACACTAATCAAAAATCTTTTACTATGTCAGTGGTGGAGCTGAATGCCAGTGTTCTATGCCAGAGATAACCTACTCCTTAGACAGACAGCATAACAGTAACAATTAAGACTGCAGAACATCCCTGGTTCTGGAGACAAACTGGAAATGCCTAATGGTGTGACAGACCCACAGAGATGAAGGGACACCAGCACATAAGGGATTCTGACACGGAACTACAACATGATTCTATCAAAATAAGGCCAGAGATGACTGAGGCAGGGACAGGGCAATCTAGAAAGAAGGAATAAATTACGGACAGATGAAAAAAATAAATTAAGCTGATACACATTACCAGGTTTGATGCTCAGGAAACAAAAATCAGAACTATAGTGACAGTACAATAAAATGGTGCTGAAAGAAAAAGTGGCACCAAAGAAGACATTTTTTGCCCATTCAGAATGCATTTTACCCTCTCTACTGAGAGCTATCTCCATGGCCTTTTAATCAACTTCCCCTCCTTCTTTCATTTTATGCATATATAATCACACCATAAATCTTTTCACTGCAGATGACTATACCATGGTCGCGGTAGGCTGTCCCACATAACCAAAAACCTACATTTTGAAAAACTGCTTCCTTATTCCTCTTCACTGAGTCATTCTCCCTCACTTTAAAAAGGAACCATTTCTTATGAAATTATTTTCCAAAGTAAGCTGCATTTCTCAACTTCACTTGTTCCCTTACTACTTTTTCTTTCTTTTCCTTGTGTGTACATGTTAATGCTTCTATCACAAGACTTTCTACCTCTGAAGATCCTCAGTCTTTCTTATGTTCTTGAAGACATGGGATCTCCAGAACTGCAAAACTCACAGTTCTACATTCACTTCACAAATGAAAATGATCTTCTATAGAGAAATCAACTCTTTCAAGAAAATTAAAAAATGTGCCTCTCTGTACAAAGGAATAACAACTTCATTCCTCCCACTGGGGATAACGCTATCGCTACATCCCTGAATGGCCAAAAATGTCCTTATTGCCTTTGTACAGTGAATTTTCACACTGAGTTTTCCAGAGTAAACACCTCATGGTTTCTTTCCACATTTAATGATGGAATAACGACACTCCCAATATGTTCTTTTTACTATTTTTTTTCACTCCAAAGTGCACTATTTTATACTTCTTCAAATTATGGACATGTGCATACTCCAAGACACACTGACATCAAATCTGTGGCTGCTTTACGTGGTTCATGTATTGCACTTGCTGCCTGTTGGGACAGGCTTTGCTTCTGATCATCCTTAAATGGACATAACCAAAGAAATAAAAATCAATGGCTACATTAAAGGAGTGTATGACATTGCTTCACAATGTCAGAAAGTCAAAATACACCAAAGCAAACACAAATGTCTGATCATGACAAAACAATCAGCTGATTACAATACCAGCTTTTCCTGAGCAAGATCACAGAACAGTGGGAATTGGGAAAGTTGCCCTTTCCCCACTGTTGTGTGACCTCAGAGTTGGTATAGGTATTTATCAGGGGGTGTGGGTATGCATGGAGGTTTGCACCTCTACAAAAACCTGTTATTTTTCTTTCTTTTTTCATGTTGCCATGATTGACCATGTATACTTCGAGTTTATGACATTTTGTGTAATGGTCATACACCCTCACTAAATTAGATCAGTCCTAATACTGATACCTGTGGAACCTCACAGTAATGCCTCCTTCTCGATGTACACAAAACTTCCCATTACTTTCTGTGATCTGTTATGGTAAAGCACTGGTTTCTATGGGAATGCTATTCAACATATGCACTGATACACTGTGCAGCTATGTCCAGTGCCGTGGTATATTCCAGGTAATCCATCCTATCTTAGAATTGTAATCAAGACACACAACTCTATTAGATTTGCTTAATATGATCTACCCCCTGAGAATCCATGCTGCCTGACTTACTGAGCTCCACTGGCCTCCAGCCACAGGCTGAGTTTCTCCTTTCAGATGGTATTCAAATATATTCTCTTCTACAAAGCACATGGATGTGAATGAGTATAGGACTGTAACACCAAAAATAATTTAAAAAGTACATGCTTAACTAAAGAAATCTCCAAGCATATTGCAAAAATGTATCAAGAGTAAGAGTAAATAACAGACACTTTGCCCACTGGACACACTGCCCAGTTGCACCACAATAAAAGAAAACCATTACACATATTGCTATGAGTTTCGAGTTGTGCACATTTGGAATCTGTGCATGGGAGGATATTAAAACAGAGATAATAAGACCTACAAAATCTGGACAGTACTATATTAATCTGAGTGGATAAAATGTCTAGTGACATTTATTTGTTGAGATGAGATAAATACAGGATTATAATTAAGACAAGAAAGCAAAGCAACACTAGCTTGCATACATACAGAAATTGGCACACTGAAAGTTACTCATATTATTACCTTCCACAGGGTTAAAGGTTAACAGAAGCTGCAAATGATAGTGTACATCTGTTCCTTATACTCCAGGGTACAGACAGTAATCTCATGCAAAACATTCATATATATATACATATATATATATATATATATATATATATATATATATATACATATATATATATGTTTTAGGTGTGTGCAAATAACCATCAAGGTTTCGCAACCAGGAAGCACATACTTAGCGGGCTGCCATTAACACCATATTAAAGTTTTATTACCTAAGTATTTATTTACAGAGTTACAAAGAAGTGTGATGAGACATTTCTACAGCTAACTAAAGACAATGTTTCTGAGTCCAGTAAAAGGCAAACTAAACCTTACTGTTTCAAATGTGTCAGTAAACATAACAGTTAAGACAGTTTATACAGCTGTGTGTAGTGTGAAACTAAGAAGAATCACAATCCCTGTGTACACATTTTCAACAGAACTGCTTAAGTGTAGGTAAAAGAAGAAGAGCAAACATCAGGCAATACTTTCCTTAATTAAAAAAAGTCCACAAAAAATGGGCGCCCTTTACAGAAAATAAAATGTTTTAACAGAATCCTCAACAGCTGCCATAGCCAGAACCCACCTACTAGCAACTCTATTATATACTTCACCCATCTTTATCAACCTCATAAAAACAGATTTAGATAAATTGAATACATGCTATGACAAAATAGCTAAATTTGCTACTGGATTATTACACAGGTCACATCGCTGTCTAGCACTCAAAAAAACTCTCCTGCCTTGAACTACCTCATCTTCTTGCATACATCCAATTAATCATGGCCCACAAATTACTTTATAACCCTGAAAAAACTCCAGCTCTCCAAAGCTTACTACAACCTTACTCTAGCACTCAAAACATTCTGATCGTCCAATGAATCTTTACTACAACTAATAGCACTGCAGCAGACTCTTTACAATCTTCCTATATCTCAAAAACCTGGAACTCCCTCCCTCATAATATCAGAACCACTAACACACAACAGTTTAAAAAACTGTTCAAAAATTATCTGACCCTTGGCTCTGCTCATGCAACACCTCTGGCTGATCTCCTGCTATCATAAGTACATTCTTCATTAATTATTCAGCCTGTCTCTTGGACAATGATTTTATTTGTATTATGATTTTGCTTTTTTTGTTATTATTCTTAAATGTGTGATAAATCTAGAATTATTTTCACTTTACAAATGTAAATTAATATTGATAGGTTACATGTTAATAATATTATTATGTTAAGTTCCATATCTGATGTTGTATCTACCGTTAGACTTGCTGTATCTATTGTAACATATATTGTATATACATTGTTTGTCACGCTGTATCTACTGTTACTAATGTTGTATGTACTGTCACTTTTTGTGGAGCTTTTCTCCCTGGTCCTCCGCTGAAAATGGGCCTGCGCAGTTGGACTTTCCCGGTAAACAAATGTAAAATAAATAAATAAACATAAACTGGCCTTATTATACTTTTGATTACTTTAATTTTTTTCTCTTTTTATCTGCCTTTCTTTCTTGCTCTTTTTTACAGTATATCTACAATCAGATTCTTGTAAATATTCCTACTCAGGGATTATTCTGCTGCTAATTGGATTTTTTTGAAACGTATATATAACTAAATTGTTCTTTGTTGATTTCATTTTATGTAAATGTTTACTGTCAGTATTATTATTGTAATGTTTAGTCTTTGTATTAATTACTGTTTTTTGGCATGTCTGTAATTGTAATTGGAGCTTTTCTCCTCGGGTCTCCACTTAAAATGGGCCTTTAGCTCAGCTGGACCAACTTGGTTAACAAATGACAACAAATAAATAAATAAAATACTTTTCTAAAGCCTGAAAATATAAGAAAAGTGTGAGGAAAAAAAGGGTTTTGGCAGACGTACTGATGCTTATACAATCTAGCTTCTTTTAATTTACTTAAGTATGTATTTCAAGATGTGACATGACGTTAAGGAACAACATGTACTTTGCCTCAGTACTAGAGTGACAAAGCAGGACATTAGGTGATCTGGATAGATACATGGATATTATTATATTCCTTTGTGAAACAAATGTTACAAATTTGACTATATAGATATATATATATATATATATATATATATATATATATATGGATATTACAGAACATAAGAAGAAAATGCAATGGTACATACAAGGAAGGGATTTGGTATAACATATATTTATGTAAAGGCTCTAGAACAAATGTTTCCTCAGTTTAAATTCTCAAAGTCGTTTGGGTTTTTAATAGCATAATGGGAATGGACCCCATTCCTTAGTCAGGGTACAATTACAGTTCATGAAATGTGCATTGTTTCATTCTTTGATGTTAGCCAATCCACTATGTGCCCCAAATTGTTTCATTTTATAAGTCATATGGGGTTATGGGTATTCGCAGCACATTTAAGTACGACTATACATTCCTTTTTATGAGACCCATTGCTCCTGCTACTATTGGAACTGTTGGGGTATCTTTCTTTCACGTTCCTCTCATTTCTGCCTGCAAATCCTCATATTTTATGACTTTGTGTCCCTCTGTACACAAGACACTGTAATTGTTAGGTATAGAAATTTCAATGTTCAAAGCTACTTTTGTCTTTTTTATGGACTACTAAATCTGGATTTCTCTCATTTTTTGAACAGTTGGTAATGGATGATATTATGTGACAAACTTTATTAATCTCTGTAATGCTCTGTGGTTCATGTTGCCAGTGCTTCTCAGCTACTTCTATGTTGCAGTGTTTGCACAAGCACCTAAGCAAGAGTTTTGCCACGTTATTGTGCCTTTCAGTATACAGACCCTCTGCCACAAGTATATCACACCCAGCAAAAAGATCTGTAACTGTTTTTAGTTCTTTTTTACATGACCTGCATTTGTCTGTTATTCCTACACATTCAAAGGACTTTGTAAACCAAAATGTACATAGTCCACTATCGTAAGCTGCCAATACGAGCCTTTGGTTTCAATTCACCTCTCCTTAACCATTCCTGCATCCAATCTTGGTCAACATGAGTTTGTTCCAGAAGATCTCTGTACTTGCCATTATATTTATGGATTTTTCAATTTTCATTCCTTCTCATCTGATCCTTATTATTCATTATATTTTTTCTTTTCTTTTTGGCACTTCAGTTGCTGCATAATTTTTGTCTTCTGGTTTGATTTCCATCCCCTCTTCACACCGAAACATTTCTGCTAAACTATGCAAGGATGTCATCTTGGACTTTGTCCCTCAAGTTTTAGAACTTCCATTATGTTTGGATCTGGTAAGGTAAGCAGATATTTATGCAGTTCCACAACTGTAGATCTGTACATGTAATCAATTTCTAGACAGTCCATACCTCCTTCAGAAAGAATATATAATCTTGGTATACACTGATTTTTACATATCATTTGATAAGCATGAAGCATTTTTCTTGTTTTCCTGTCCAAATGATCCAATATATTTTGGGGCCAGTCAATCACCTCAAAACTGTTAAGTTAAAACAGGAACAGCAAACTCGTTTATAGCTTTGACTTCATTCCTAGATTTCACGGCAGTTTTAAATATTTGTTTTAGTCTTTTGAGGTATTCCTTACATCATGTTTTTTCTCATTTGTTCATGTTTTACTGCCAAATCTTCATCTATTTCCAAATATTTATACACCCCCTCCTGCTCAAGTTCACATTCATGTCCAGATTAATATTTTCTTGGTGCTGCAGCTTTCCTGTTTTAAATGTTGCTTTTGCACATTTATTAAGACCAAATGACTTTCTTATAACATCTGAGAAAGTTTTAACCATTTATAGTTGTGCTTTCAACACCTCCTCTGACGAACTATACACTTTTAGCCATTTACAAAAATTAAATAAGATGTCTTTAAACAAGGTTTGTTTCTGGAAGCCAAGCAGTAAACATGGCCTAATCTGTTTATTACACAGCTTAATGGGTAAAAGGCAAGACATAACAGCAGAAGTGACCTGGAATATCCCCCTTTGAATTTTGTCCCTGGAATAATAACTTGCCCTTTGCCATGGCTCAACTATAAAGTGGTCTGCCACTGTTTCATAGTCACTGTAATCAGATCAATAATTGACTACAATGCTCCGCTTTGGATGTACTTCACCAGACACCTGCAACAACTGGAGAGACTGAAAGCCCTGTCACTGTATTCAGTCTCATACATGTTGCTAACAGGTGACCTATGCCTGGCTTACAGGGCAGTCTCAGACCCGGCCCTGATGGAAATGCTACACATTTGTAAATCAAACTGCAGGATGGTCACTCACTCCAGGGATCTTAGCCTAGCCTCTGACATGAACATGTCATGCTGGAGAGATAGATGCATCTCCCAAAGACTGCCACTTTTTCTGAAACAAGCTTCCAATTCATGTGAAACAGAGCCCCTCCCTGACCTTCTTCAAATGCAACCCGGATCAATAGATAGGTGACCGCAGATTCACTCCTGGGGTGGTGTCCATGTCCCTTCTGGACAAAGGAAGTCGGTATTAACTACCATAGACCCTTACCTCTGCAAACTTCATTCACCTACCACCGACAACTGGGATAACTCAGGATAACTATGGCCAGTCTTATAAGGGCTCTAGGGTTGCTAGCTTAGTAACCTCCTATAATTGATTAGTGCAGGGTGTATCTTATACCCTTTAAGCATTCCTTTATCCGTGAATGTGAAATGCTGTCAAATGCTTTTTTTTGTAATCTAGCCATATCATACTTAGATTTAATGAGACCAAGATTGAACTTTTTGGCCACAATTTCAAAAGGTACGTCTGGCACAAAAACACTTCACATCACCAAAAGAACACCATCCCCACGGTGAAGTATGGTGGTGGCAGTATCATCCTTTGGCATTGCTTTTCTTCAGCTGGAACTGGGGCTTTAGTCAAGGTGGAGGGAATTATGAACAGTTCCAAATATCAGTAGCTTTTGGCCCAAAACCTGCAGGTGTCTGCTAGAAAGCTGAAGATGAAGAGGAATTTCACCTTTCAACATGACAATGACCCCAAGCATACATCCAAATCAACAAAAGAATAGCTTCACCAGAAGAAAATTAAAGTTTTGGAATGTCCCAGCCAGAACCCAGACCTAAATCCAATAGAAAATCTGTGGGATGACCTGAAGAGGGCTGTGCACAAGAGATGCCCTCGCCATCTGACAGATCTGAAGTGCTTTTGCAAGGAAGAGTGGGCAAATATTGCCAAGTCAAGATGGGCAAAGCTGACAGACTCCTACTCAAGAAGACTGAATGCTATAATTAAATCAAAAGGGGCTTCAACAAAGTATTAGTTTAAGGGTGTCCACACTCATGCAACCCACATATTGTACATGTTTTATTTTTTATATTTTTCACCTAATAGAATTGTTTGTTTTTCAACTGAATTGTACATGTTATAGGTCACATTAAAGGTGGGAAAAGTTTTGAAATGATTTATTGTGGTCTCATTTTTTTATATCACAAAAACCTGGCATTTTAACAGGGGTGTGTACACTTTTTATATCCACTGTAAATTGTATCCCCCACATTAGCCTCCTAAACTTGCACACATTACTTAGGATATAGCACCTGTTTCTGGAATTTTACTGTTTTTAGTTATTCTTTTTTTTATTTACTGTTCTGTTTTTGCTTCACTTATTATGACAAAAGAATCTAGACTTGGTGTCCTTTCAAGTGCTGGCTTAAACTGCCTGGCATTTATGAGTACTGGCACAATATACTCGTTCATGTAACTGCTTGGAGTAGGGCATTGTTTACTCTATTTACATTCACATACACTTGCTGTATTTTCCATACTGATGTTATTTTAATATTTTGTAGTACACAGAGTGCACTAATTATGCTGTGATATTCAGAAAAAGACAGATCAGTTAAACGCCAGAGTGTTGCAAGACTTAACCTTAACAAATATTAAGCAACCCTGCAAAAGTTGTCAAAGTTGGGTCTAGTGGTTGCCAGTAAAATCTGCCTGTACTGACACGCAGATGACAATGGCAGAAATAAAAGATTTGTTTCAGCCTGCTGTGTGTACTGGTAACATATCTCCAACTTCTTCAACAAACTTAGTTTCTAGAATCCATCCATCCACACCACCTTGTTCCCATTTTTGCACACGGGGTTGGGGTGTCACTTCAACACTGACAATCATCTACAGCCAAGGTTATACTGCTGAGGGGCTAGCCCTGCCATTGGTAGTTCATCCACACAACACACTCGCACGCACACTCACAACTGTTTTCAATTTAGAGTGTCCAATCCACCTACTAAATGTGTGTGCAATGTGGGAGGAAACTGCAGCACCCAGAGGAAACACAAACAAACACAAGGAGGACATGCTGATTTCGCAGAGAAAGCACCCCAGCTGCGAATTGAACCAGGAAACTGCTTCCTGTGAGGTGACAACACTATGTGGTGCACCACTGTGCCGTCCCTATTGCTAGAATAACAGGATGTAACAGTATCCATTTCCTCTAAAACTCAAATGAATGTTATTTAGTGACTTCAATCCTCAGTGGCTTGTCCGAAAACCACTTATTTTAGACAGAACAAACCAAAAACATGAAGCAATAATCTGGATGTCCTGTGAAAATATAGACTAGGTAAAGGAAAGAAAGGTGAGTGTAAATGTAACAGACTATATTATACTACCTCTGTCACAGTGCACTCTAGGAATTTTATGGCTTTAAAAGCTGGGAAAACACTTAGCGATTTTTTTTCCCTGTAACTAGTAGTACATACAGCAGATAAAGCTCCATGCACTACAAAGAATTATGATTGGTGCACCGATCATAACCTTAAATTCACTCTCGAGGTGGCTTTCTTGCCATCCATGTCTCAGACACATAATAAGCAGCTTATGATTGGCGAACCGATCATAATACTCCATGTTACCATCTAAAGTTACTGTAAGTTCAAGGTAAGGCTCTCTTCTACCAGAAACCTTCTGGTCATTCTTCTTTATTGACTTCCTATGTTACTTCTGGCTGTAACCTTGGGGTTCTGTCTGATTTTTTTTTTTTTTTTCAAAAGAGAACATGGGAGGTCAGCAAGGCTTGGTCTATCCATTGTCTGAACAACCGAACTGCAGAAGCAATAAAGGTCAGTAAATTTCTTCCACAATTTACACAAGGTGATGATTTTGTTACTTTTATTCATATAATTGAAAGAGTATGTAAACAGTATAATGCTGACCGAGGGCTCTGTGTACAGTTCCTGACCCCCTTAGTCCATGTAAAGTTGTAACTGCTGTTTCTAAATTGTCTGACATGGATTATTTAAATTATGATAAAGTCAAACGATGCTTACTAGAATGCTTTAAATTAACACCTGAAGCTTACAAAAAAAAGCTCTGTGAGCATAGACTCGAGGCAGATGAAAGTGTGTGTGATTATATTGCTGAGATAAGCATGTATTTTAATAGGTGGGTGAGTGGGTGTCAGGTCACCACTTTTGGAGGGCGGGCAGACCTTTTGGTGAGGGAACAAGGCCTTAGCACGTTACCAGAGGACATGAGAATCTGGTTGGCAGACCTTGAGTTTAACTCTACAGGTGAGCTGGGGGAGAAAAGGGGATCTCTACTTAGCAAGCAGGACATCACTGCACAAGAAGGGGATACCCAGTACTGCTCATGGATATAAGGGAACCCATGGTGGACAGTCTAAAACTACAGTTTTGTACCTACCATAAATGTAGATGTTCGAGTGCTCATACAGCTGCAGTCATAACAGATGGGTTATCCTGCCGTCAGGCGGGTCCTCGGTCGGCCGAATTCCAAAGTCTAGGTCTGGCGTCAGTTGTCATCGTTTCTTCCCTGACGTCAGTGCGGCAGGGGTATAAAAGAGGCAGCCGACGCCATATTCTTCAGTGTTTCTTGCCCCACATGTCAGGTGCCCCCAGAAGGTAGGCAAATATAATGTTATGCAAAGATGCAATGTTGATAAATCAAAAACAGTAGTTGCAAGCAAATACACCATAAAAGAATACCCCAAAAAGGTTATATGAAAAGTGTTTGTCATAAGGCCTGTCCTAAAAGGGGATGGAGGGAGGGAAACCTGGACTGCAGCTGTATGAGCACTCGAACATCTACATTTATGGTAGGTACAAAACTGTACTATGTTCATCGTGCATACAGCTGCAGTCATAACAGATGGGTAGAATCCCAAAGCTAAGTAAGGGTGGTAGGCACTAAGTGGAACTAGGAGGGGCTAGGATGCCCTGCAGGACTGCTGTGGCAAAGCCCGCTCTAGATTTTGAGTATAGTGGGAGGTGATAGTGCTTGGAGAAAGTGTGCACTGAACTCCAGGTGGCTGCTTCCAAAATGTCCTTGGTAGGGACCCCCCTGAGGAAGGCTGCAGAGGTAGCTGTGGCTCTGGTGGAGTGGGATCTGATGCATGCAGGCACAGTTTTTCCATGAAATGAGTAACAAAAGCGTATGCAGTGGGCTATCCATTTTGAAATTGTCTGTTTGGAAATAGCCTTTCCCTGAGCACCTGCTGCATAGGACACAAAGAGTTGCTCAGATTTCCTGAATGGCTTTGTTCTGTCCAAATAGTAACAAAGTTGTCTGTGAATGTCCAAGGAATGTAGTAGTCTTTCCCTGTTGTTTTGTGGATTAGGATAAAAGGTAGGTAAGTGGATAGTCTGATTCAAAACTACACTGGATACTACCTTTGGCATAAAGGTAGGGTTGGTTCGTAAAGAAACTCTGTCCTGATGGAAAATGATGAATGGTTGCACAGCCATGAGGGCCTGTAGCTCCGAAACCCTGCGTGCTGAGGTGATAGCCAGAAGAAAGGCTGTTTTCCATGACAAGTACTGTAACTCTGTTGAAGAAGCTGGCTCGAAGGGAGAAAGGGTCAGCTTTTCCAATACGAAGTTGAGGTCCCAAGCAGGGACTGGTGGTTTCCTTGGGGGTTTTATATTCTTTGCCCCTCTGAGGAACTGCCTTAAGAGAGGGTGAGAGAATAAAGGAGGATCTGTGTTGTATTGTGCAGAAATGGCTGAAGCGTGGATCTTGATGGAGGAGAAGGAAAGTCCATTGTTTAACATCTCAGCTAGGTACTGTAAAATTTGAGGTATATTTATTACCCAAGGATTCTGTCCCTTTTCTTGATTCCAGGCACAAAATCGTTTCCATTTGGCGGAGTAGGCCTTTCTAGTAGAGGGTCTTCTGGCCTCCAAGATGACATCCTGCACCTCCTTGGAGAGGAGAAACTGTTGGGAAATCAAGGAATTCTCCATGCAGCTAGATTTAGAGTTTTGAGATTGCTGTGAAGGGTTTTGTAGTTGTGCTGGGACAACAGAAGAGGGACTAGAGGTAGGATCCATGGTGGGGAATGTGTCAGGCTCTTCAGGAGCGGATACCAGTGTTGTCTTGGCCAGTCTGGAGCAATGAGAATCATTTTCGGCCTCTCTGCTCTGGCTTTTAATAGAACTTTGGGCAGCAGAGGAAGAGGCGGGAAGGCATAGACTGTCAATGTTGCCCAATTGAAGGAAAGTGCGTCCACTTTCCAGGCCTGTGGATGATAGGTCCTTGAACAAAATTTTCTCAACTAGCAATTTCTGTGGGTAGCAAAGAGATCTATGTCTGGCTGTCCCCATGCCTGAGTTATCTTTGTGAAAACTTGAGGATGCAACTTCCATTTGTGCGGATCTGTCATATTTCTGCTTAGGTTGTCTGCCAGTGTGTTTTCCTTCCCTGGCAGGAATTGTGCCTGTAGTTGAATTTGCAATTCCAGTGCTGTGTTCCATAGGGTCATGGCTTGCCTGCACAGGGGGTATGAATGAGTTCCCCCGTTTGTTTATGTACCACATCACTGTGGTGTTGTCTGTCCTTATCAATAGCTGGCCTGGATGCAGTAGGTCTTTGAAGGTCATAATAGCCTTTTTCACGGCTAGCATTTCCTTTTGGTTGATGTGAAGGTGCTTTTCTTTTCGGGTCCATTTTCCCTGAAGGCACTGATCTGTCATGTGTGCTCCCCAGGCATAGTCTGAGGCATCTGTTGTGATGATTTGAGTTGCTTGAGGTACACAGAAAGGAAGACCTGTGTTTCTTTGGCAAGCTTGAGTCCACCACAAAAATTCCTTTTGAAGGCATGGAATGAGTGGTATAATTGCTTCCAAGTTGTGGCTGTGTTGAGACCATAAGTTTTTCAGGTACCACTGAAGTTTCCTCATATGCAGCTTTGCACATGGGATTAGTAGGATGCAAGATGCCATGAATCCCAGAGCCTGCAGGACTTTCCTTGCAGTTAGCCTGGTGTAAGTTGCCATTTTTCTGAAGTATTGAGACAGTTGCCCTTGCTTGTCTGGCGTGAGGTAGGCCATCTGGGTGGTTGTATCCAAGCTGGCACCCAGGAAAATTATTTGTTGAGAGGGTATTAGTTTTGATTTCTTTTTGTTGACTGTGTATCCCAGGAAGTTCAACAGTTTTATTACAAACGCCAGGTGCTGCAGTAGTATGTCCTTGCTGTCCGCTTGGATCAGGCAGTCGTCCAGATATGGGTAGATTTGTATCCCTTGTAGTCTGCAGAAGGCGATTACTGATGCCAGGCATTTCGTAAACACTCTGGGTGCAGCAGATAAGCCAAAGGGCAATGCAGAGAATTGGTAATGGGTTGAACCTGCAAGAAATCTGAGGTATCTTCTGCAATCTTGTCTGATAGGGACATGCAGGTATGCCTCCTTGAGGTCCAATGTTACCAGCCAAGACTCCTTGCCCAGCATGGGAAGAAGCTGCTGTAATGTGAGCATCTTGAATTTTGGCACCTGTAGATATGTGTTTAGGATGGATAGGTCTAAGATAGGTCTCCAATCTTTGTCTTTCCTTGGTACCAGGAATAGTCTGGAATAAAACCCTTGACCTTGTTCTTTTGCAGGTACCTCTTGAATTGCTTTCATGTCCATGAGAGCTGAAACTTGTTTTGTGCCTCTGCCCTTTGATTTTGTGGCAGGTTTGGCATGCCTCTCATTTTTGGAAGGGTGTGAAAGTGGAACCTGTAGCCTCTGTCTATAATGTCCAGAATCCATTTGTCTTTTGTAACAATATGCCAATTTTTTTGAGAATAATGTCAGTTTTCTGCCCAAAGGTGCTGCCATTAAAGCTTTGCTTGGCAGGTGTAGGGGGAAGTCATTGTGTCTGTTTTCTAAAAGACTGTGATCTATCTTCTGCACCTCTTGGGGTTGGTGCTTGCCACTGTCTGGCTTTGAAAGATCCTTGAGGTTGCCCTCTACCCCTTGGGTGCCTGTATCTGCCCCTTTGAGGTCTGTCCATGGCTGGAAAGGACCAATTTTTTGAAGGCCAGTTTCTGCTGAAACGTGGAGGCTGTACCTGCAGGAAATCTTTCACTGTTTGCATTGATTTCGCTTTTTCCTCCATTTTCTTTAGCACCTCCTCAGCTTTAACACCAAACAATACATCTTTTTGAAGAGGTGCATCTAATAATTTAGCTTTGACATGATCTGGTAAGGTTTGCTCTTTGAGCCAAGCATGCCTACGTATAACAGACCTCGTAACAGCAGCTCTACATGAGGCCTCTAAAGCATCAAAACCACACTGCAAGGTATGTTTACCCACTTGCTCTGCACCATGCAACAAATCCTGCAACTCTTTTAAATCTGGTTGTTCTGGTTGTGTCATCTTGCTTTTCAGCTGAGATATCAAAAACTGTTGATACTTTAACATATGGAACTGACAGTTTAATGCCCTCATGGTTAAAGTGGCCGAGGTGTACACCTTTTTCCCCTACCTTTCTAAAGCTCTGGAATCTCTCTCTGAAGGTAATGGGTTTTTAAGCAGTAGAGGCCTTAATTCCCTTGGGACCCTGTGAAATTGTTTCTGGGTCAGCAGTATGGCTTTTATATAGGAACTGGTGGGAATCAGGAACCCGGTAATACCTGTCTGGTTTAACAGGAGCTGGAGGCAAAGAATCTGGATTAAGGCTGGCTTCTGTGTACACATCATCCAATATATCTAAAACAGGAGGGATAGCCAGAGGCCTATGCTGGGGGAGCAGAAAAAATTCCCTGAGCCTTTTCTTGGAGTCTGAGTAATCTTGGCCATCCCAATGAAAGTGTTCCCTCAATGTATGCAGGGTTTCCCCAAAAGAGAAGTCCTCAGGGGGGGAGACCGAGGGAATAGACTCCTCTGCATCAGAGTCTTCGAATGGAGAATAGGCATAATCCTGGTCCTCAGATAGTTCTGAGGTAATAGAAGCTTGATCTGAGGAAGGGTAGTCTTCCTCTAATCTGGGCCTTTTGTCAGAGGGGGGTTGAGAACCCCTGATAAGAGTAATCAAATCCTCAGCCATTTTAAGCATCTGTTTTTTAGGCATGGTGCCTTGAGAGGGGGTCTGAAGAACCTGTTTTTTGGTTTTCATGGCTGCTTTAGATTTAGTGAAGGCTTTAATAGAGAAGGAGGAAGGCCTGAAGACCCCTTGAGAAATGGCAGGCCTGTCTAAATTCTGAGTTTCCCCACCAGGAGTGGCATCAGGATCTGTAGTAGGAATGGGGGCCGAGGAGCCTGCGACCTCGGGTACTGAAGACACTGGTAATGCATTGTCATCGGTAGTCAGGGGCTGCGTAGGCTGCGTAGGCGCCTCGCTGAGTACCGGAGAACCGGTAGTCGGCCTTAGCGTGGTTTCAGTAGGTAGTGCAGACCTCATATGTCGGTCCTTATCTTTGCGTTTTTTGCTCAAAACTGGAGTCGGAGTATCCGACGACATAATATAATTAAATGTTTTGCTGAAAAAGTGAAGGGCGAACTCCGCCCGATGCTTAATAGTGCGTTTATTGAATCTAGCACAGAAACGGCAGGCCGAGACGTCGTGGTCTGGGCCTAAGCAAGGTATACAGAAAGAGTGGAAATCCTTATGCGGTATTTGCTTCCCACAAGAAATGCAATTATTAACTTTGTCTGACATCTGTCTGAGGCAAGAAAAGTTTCCCCAACGGGGTCTTAGCTTTCAAGAAGACTTCCGCTGAAATACTTTCGTAAATCTCAGGAGCTGGCCGACCGGCACTTGCGCACTGCTTCTACTTCGGGCACCGCGCGGCAAGAAAGACTGGAGAATATGGCGTCAGCTGCCTCTTTTATACCCCTGCCGCACTGACATCAGGGAAGAAGCGACGACAACCGACGCCGGACCTAGACTTTGGAATTCGGCCGACCGAGGACCCGCCTGACGGCAGGATAACCCATCTGTTATGACTGCAGCTGTATGCACGATGAACATCCAACTCAACAGAGTCCACCAGTAACAGGGGAAGCCACTAGTTCAGGTACATGGCCAGGATCAGGGGTTAAATGTTTTAAATGTAACCAGTGGGGCCATGTATCATATAGATTTCCATGGAAGCAAGGTGGAGAACAAAAGGTGGGGAAGCCAGCAAGTGGGAATAATAACAGTATGGCAATGGTAAGTTGTCTGGAGGCAACAGGGTACCAAACTATCACCAGAGTTTATATCCGATCTTAGTGGATGGAAAACAGGCCACTGCTAAGAGAGACACAGCCTCTGACATAACCATTGTGAAGCCTGCAGTGGTTAAAGAGGAGCAGTACTTGCTTGAGCAGTCCACTCCAGTCAGAACTTTAGGAGGGACCCCATTCAAAATGTCTTTAGCCAGGGTTCACCTTGACTGGGAGGGTGGAAAAGGAAGCAAGCAAGTAGGTGTGTTTGAGGATATCCCTGTATATGTCTTGATAGGGGAATGGTTTTGATAATGCATTACCTTGTGTGCATGCAATTACATGCAGTCAGGCTAGGAGATAGGCATGTAAGTCTGTTAGCTTGGGAGAGACCTAGACAGACCCTACACCTGAAACCAGAGCTGGTGAGGTGGCTATTTCAGGGATGGAGTTACCCTGTAGCAATGAGCCTAAAGGTGATCCACAGCAGGTGGTAGGTAGGTTCCCTTGGGCAGAGTGACTGCAAGGGCAGAGGTGAGTGGCAGTACCCAGGCTGACATTGAGGCACCACTGTCACAGGATACCAGACTTCTTCTGGAAAGGGAGCTGGGAAGCGTCACAAAGATAGAGTTGAGACAGCCTCAGCTATTGGACCCTACACTAAGAAGCTTGAGGGAGGTAGTTAGGGAGGTACCTGATTCTCAAGGAAAATGGGAGTCTGTATATTGGAGCAAAGGGTTACTGTACAGAGAGTGGACCCCTGAGGTAGGGCTAGAGGGTCAGGTAATACAACAGTTGACACTGCCTACAGCCTACTACCCGGCACTCCTAGCCATAGCTCATGACATTCGTTTTGCAAGTCATCTGGGCATAAAGCGTACCAAGAGACATATTCTGCAGAACTTTTATTGGCCTGGGATTGCAGGGGATGTAACAGCATACTGCAGGACCTGTGAGCAGTGCCAACATTTAGGCAAGGCAGGAGACAAGGTCAAGGCTCCTTTGATGCCTTTGCCTGTAATTGAGGAGCTGTTTCAGAGCATAGCTATGGATAATGTGGGTCTCTGAGTACCCCGAGTTCCACAGGGAAGAAGTGTAATGTGGTGGTAGTAGATTATGCTACTAGATATCGTGAGGTGGTGGCTCTGTCGTCCATCAAGGCAGAGAAGGTGGCAAATGCTTTGTAAAGATTTTCAGCAGGGTAGATTTCCCAAGAGAAATGATGATTGACACAGGTGCCAATTTCACGTCAGACCTGCTGGCCTGTCTGTGGGAGCACTGTGGGGTAAAGCACTTAAAAAACACCTCCTACCACCCCCAGACTAATGATCTTGTGGAGAGGTTAAACTCTACATTAAAGACCATGCTATGGGCATTTGCAGACTAATTTAAGAGAGAGTGGGACAAATATTTGCCCATCTACTGTTTGAATCCCACAGGAAGTCTGTTTTGGCATATGTCCTAAACCTCAGGACAAGGTTCAGGGAGCTCATGGGCTTGCCTCAGGAGAACCTGGCAGGAGCCCAACAGCAGAAAAAGGTCAGGTATGACAGGAATGCTCGATCCCGAGAGTATGCTGTGAGACAGCAAGTTATGGTTCTCATTCTTGTTAGAAAAATATGCTGCAGACAGCTTGGGAGGGACCTTTCAAAGTGGTAAGGAAGGTCAGTGATGTTAACTACATGGTAGAACTGCTAGGAAGGAGGCAGAGGCACAAATTGTACCATGTTAACATGGTGAAACTTTACCATGACAGACAGGCTCTTGTGCTAAGTATTTGCAGTAGGAGGTAGGAGGAGTCTGAGGGGTGATCTACAGCTACAGCAAGTCAGCCAGCAAAATTCCAAGTTATTAAGCTGGAGGCTAGGGTTGCAGGCATATGACATGACAGTGCAACACTGTAGTTGGGTCAGCAATGCCAATGCAGATGGGTTCTCAAGACAGGGTATGGGGATAAAGTACTACCAGACAGGCTAATTCTTATCAAGCAACATTTCTCAGGGGTCACTTAATAAACTAGCTTGAGTCTTCAAAGGTGGGGGGGTGATGTATTGTCAGCTATGCCAGGAGAAGTAGGGCAGGGTATGTGTGACATATGCCAGCACAGCTAGCTGGGATTTTGTAAAAATATTATATGCCATTTGTAAATCAAACTGATTTCTACAGATGCTTGTGTTGAAAAATGCATTTGTAAAGCTGCTTGTGTTAAAAATGTACCAACAGTGTGTTCTGCTGGACAGAAAAAGAAATACACTTGTATGTCAGACTGTATTATAACTATTGAAACTAATATTGCAACAGAGGATACTGGAAGACAAGATGTTAAGCTCAGCTCCAGCTACCTTTGAAAAATAGTATGAAATTAAAATACTTAATTTATGCCATAAAGATTGTATCTTACAGTTCTGACTGCAGCCAGAGACAAAATGTCTGTGCCAGAGAATGGTTTGTTAGCTCCTGGAGGAAAGTGGAAGTGTTTTATTGTTTTATAACTTCCAGGAGTTGCAACAGATCTTAGCAAAGGCGTGTGTGTGTATTATTGACACACATGTGCTAAATCCTGGCAGCTTCTAGCCAAGGGGGTACTATGGGAACTGGAAGTCATATGAACAGATATGTGTGATGTCATTCTGTAAGCCAGCTCTGTAATGATATTTAATACTAGATGAGACTGAAGTCTCAGGGCATTCTGCTTTTGGAACCTGACAAAGAAGGTCCCCTCACCTACTTCATCTTGCCTTGTTCTAGTAAGTGAATCAGGGAATAGTAATTCTGTAGATCAGTCAGGAAAATATAGTGAGATTATTTGTGTACTGTTTTCTATGTGTGAATCTATTCATCTGTGTTGTTTTTAATTATTTCCAGTGATTGAAACTCTGGTGTTTATTGTAAATAGATACTCAATGTTTTCATGTTCTTTTATTACTTGTTATTAAATATATTTAAACTTTTCACTGTGGCTGGTCCTTTAGAGAATATTTTAATCTTTGAGAGTACTCACATTTATTTGGTGACTTTGTGGTCACTCCTGAAAGCCTTACTGCACTGGTCAAAACACTATCATTTTTATTAACATTAATTTCACTGAGTATAATTGGGTACCCTTGTAAGAGACTTACAGTAGCTGGCTTTGGAGTGTCTGGTGGCAGTAACTACCATACAGTCTGAGCAGAAGGGGGCAAAGCTAGTAAATATGTGCTAGTCTTTCCCAGGTGTGTGTGTGCGAAAATCAAATCTCACTGCTAGTCTTTCCCAGATGTGTGTGTGAAAATCAGATCTCAAAGAGTGTGTGTATCAGCTGCTTGGAGCAGGGATACAAAGCACTGGTTTCACAGAGAGGGTGCTGGAGGACTTCACTTGGACACTCGGCTGAGGACTCAGCTCTACAGCTGTGCCAGTGGGGAATCTTACTGGGGACCTGGAGGGAGACAGACAGAGAAATACATACCTCAGACTGAGTGTGTTCCCTGTGTGCTCATAAGGGAACTTGTGCTTGATGCAGACAGCTGCAAATGGAAATAGTGCATGTATCTATTTTTGTTCCAAGTGAATGTCCCTCTCCAGTGTTAGTGGTAAGGATTCACACTCATTGATTACTGGCCCAGAAAGGGGACATCACAACCTGCAGCAAGTAAATTATGGCTAACGTCTCCTTGTTAAAGATGTGCCTGGCCTTCTCCCTGTTGTTCCTGGTTGGGACAAACAGTACACTCTCTTGGCTGGGAAGGTGATCACTGCCCTTCCACTACCTGTCTGACTGCCTCAATCACTGCCACTCCTCCAGTGGCCCTTTTTGGAAGTTCTCTCTTGTTTGAATAGTTCATGAAGACAGCCATTGTTGGTTGGAAAGTTCACATTATACTTGGTATCAGGGACTTAAAAAGTCAATTCATCTTTTGAATTGCTCTGCCTCTTTGCTACAGTTCTTGAATATTTGGACAAACAATAATCATTTCTCTATGGCTGCATTCAACAGCTGCTGTTTGAAGTTTTCTGTTAAGGGTAAAATCCATACCCAAGCCAGAGCTGACTGCAGTGGCACAGATATTTGTTACATCATAAAATGATTTGACAGCATATCTGTTAACTAAAAGGGAGACCTGTATCAATTTCAAAACTAATTTTTCAAAGATGAGTGTAGTATTTTCTCCCATTTTTTTTCTGTCCATTTGATAATGTACTCTTAGACAATCATACTGCTGAAAATAGCCAAGATCATGTACATGACTACCCTTGTCATGAGGCAGGATGCAGTGAACCGATGTCAACTTGGAGACAATGGCTGCATCCACAGAAATCACCATAGGAATTGCCACTGGGTTCCTTACTAAAATACTTGACATACTCTTCCACCCTACAGAAGCAGTCTAGATTTCTGGCTGCCAGTGGCCAAGAATTAGATTCTAAACTGTAGCTCTCAAGACAGTCCCTGAATGCCTGAATTAGGTACAGCTACTGGTTCAGGTCCTCAATATCCAAATGGTCAAAATATCACTTGTGGGAGTTTAGGAGTTCTTTTGTTCCCCATTTGAAAAACTCCCACATTAAATTAGATGCTTCCCAAGAGGAGACATCCTCCAAGGAGGGAGCCTAGAGACAAGCATATCTCAACATCAGTGTCATAACCAAGGGGAAACAGATTCGGACAGGTAAGGTCCTCCTCCTCCTGATCTCAGTGACTTCTTCAGAGATGTCTCTCTCTCCTTCTCTTAGGAGAAAGAATCATCTAATAGGTGGATGACTGAATCAGCTGGGAAACAGGGACAAGAATCTTCCTGTTGTAATTCTGAGACCATGATTGTGAGTCCTGGAATTAAGCGAGAAAAAAAGAGGGGCAGCAAATGTTGACAAATGCCTTTTTCCATTAAAGTTAATTTTATAGGGAGAAGCTTCCTTGCACACATTCCCCACATTTAAATATACACTAACTCCAAAACTGCTACACTACTGAGAAAGTCCACATTTTCACAATTCCAGTCTTGCTATTGCAGGACTTACAGTTATTAAGTCTCAGAACTTAAACTGTTACTGAATCCTTTGCCATGTCACAACTCAAAGCACCAAAAAAGAACTAAAGATGGCCTGGGTTCTTCAACCCTTTATAATATAATTTCTACTGATGTCTGCAGTGTAGGTGGGCTGGCTCTGTACTGGGGTGCCCAAAAGCTCTAGAAGTCAGACATCTACCTACATTACAATGCTCATTATGTTACAAATGACACTTAAGTATGAGCCTTATGATTAACATCAACAACTATATGTGATCTCTGTCCTTTCATTCTTGAACTCCCAGCAGCATTTGACATTGTGAACCACAGTCCCTGATAAAGCACCTGCACATACTGTGGTGTTTCTTTCACAGTTCTTAAAGGGGTATGTCTATTACCTCTCCAGTCTATTCTGGTGTTAATCCCACAACCAGTTATTTGCTTATATTTTAAGTGCCTCAATGTTCATAGGTAGGTACTAGGCAACTGGCCCTAGGGCCTATATAAGCCTAGCCAAAAAGGTTGGCTTTCGCCACCCAAGAAAATTATTTTCCTGTGCCACTGTCGAGCAGAGCCACAGAGGTGATCCCTGGGGTGAATTTCCTATTTCCCATCCAATCATCAAGATTTTTCTTGAGGAGTGCTAATGAGGAGCTTTGTTTGATATAGATAGGTAGTTTGTTCCAGAGTATGGGAAGTCTCTGGGACAGGAATCTATCCCTCCAGCATGTTCTGTTTATTGTGGTGACAAGATTTAGGTCCCTAGAGCATGTAGCTAGGAGGGATTGGGATTTCTTTAAGTGGAGCATTCCAACAGCTCTGGGTTTGACACAGCTTTGTATGTTAGGCAGATATTGCCTCTGAGTAGGCGATATGCGATGGAATAAAGCTGGAGTTTTTTGAGACGGTCTGTGTAGGGCATCTGCTTGAGGCCGGTAATCCTATTTGTGAGGTATTTCTGAGACTTTTCCAGTTGTTGTAGATGTCTTGTGAGGTACATACCAAAAGGGGCGTTGTACTCTATAATGGGTCTAATGAATGACGAGTAGAGGGGAACAATAACCTCTTTTTTTTTCTGGATGAGAAACCTTTTGTGATAAGGTGTGCCATATAGAAGGATTTCCTGACTATAGTGACAATGTGATTATCAAAGGAGAGACTACTGTCCACCTATGTCCCAAGGTATCTTATCACACTTTTGGTGTTAAGTAGACTACCACCTATGTGGTAGCCCATGGGTACAGAGTTTTTACCAAAGGGGATGATAATGCACTTTTTGGCATTGAACTTGAGGCCATGGCTTTGACACCAGGCATCTGTCTCAGTGAGGCCCTTTTGTATGATGTCCACATCGTTAGGAATTTCAATAATGGCTCCTAGTTTGCAGTCATCTGTGAACTTCATTAGCCAAAGACCTTCTGTGTTAGCCTGTACTTCAGAAAAGTAGATACCAAACAGGAGTTCTGCACCTGGCTCCACTGTTATTCAGAGTGCATATTCTGCCAGTGAGATTGGTCATTCAAGGTAAAGGTATTCAGTGCCACTGCTAAGCTGATGACATTCACCTTTACCTTTACCTTTCATTTCCCCAGGAGCAGGTGTCTAATTTTACAATACCTGAAGACTGCATGAAGACACTTTTCACTTGCTAGACACTAATAACCTTAACATTAAACCAACAAAGATTCAGACAGTGGTTGTATACGCCAGTATTCCTGCTTCATAGGACCTTTCCTTTCTCCCTTTTCTTTTAATAGTAAGAATAGGTTGGATTTTATGCCTTGCATGCAGAATCTCAGTGTGATGCTTTGCACCACACTAACATCAAATGGACAGGAGTAAGCAGTTGTCACATAATACTGCCTCATAAACAACAGTACCCAGATAAAGCACCTTTTACCACATCTGTAACTAACAACAGTGACAACATTCCTTTACCCTTCTCTCTTACGCTACTACAGTGAGCCTTATCTGTCAGGCATCAAACTCCCCCGGCTATTTGCAGGTACAGACCTCTTTTTGACTGGTAGGTGCTTCATGGTTTCATCACATTACCCGGTTCTACAAGATTCTCCAAGGCTGTCTGTTTCGCAAGTTCTATTAAGACTTTAATTCTGACCTTAAATGCCACAAATGGCCTTTAAGTTGAATGACAGATTAAGGTTTGTTTCACAGGTTCTTTAAAAACCATCTGTACAGAATTAGTTTCCTTTTAACTTCACAAAGTGAATCAGTTGTCAATTATGGTGGACTGCTTTAAGAATTATTGGAATGAAGGATGTTTTAATCAAGCATTCTATTCATTTGGCTTTACATTAGTTGCAGTTTATGCTTATTTTCTGTGCTTAAGCACCTAAATAAATATATTAAAGATGTGGCTGTGTGCTTGTCTATGCATACACGCTTATATACATAAAAACACACAAATATGTTTGGACAGACATGCACATATACATGCCTCAGACATTGAGAAATATTTTGCGACTTCTAGTATTGTGAAATCAGAGGTTACTTTTTACTGTACAAACAAAATCTGTCCATCTCACAATTACAAATAAGCATTTAAAAGGACTGCTCTGAAACCAGAAAAATTAAAGATCAGCTCAGAAAACCCACAACAATGAAAAATAAATGATTTCAAAAGAGACAGCATACTTACAGCAGAGGGCCTTCTGAAGTCGCCGAAGCTTCATTGCAGTTCTGTAGGCTGAGAATCGAACATTATTCAGGTCAGCTGAAAAAAAAGTCACAAAATATGCATGTCACTACTAAAGGCAAAGAAATAAAATATACAGAAGCAGATAAATTCAAGGAGAACTAAACAGGCAAGTTGTATTATTCATGTAAGATATAAGCATTTCTGTTTCTTTTTATTTGCCACAATAAACCACTTAAAGAAACATCAGAATGGGAAGTGGTCTACAGTCAATTGTATACTGGGTATTGCATACGAGCAGGTAAATATGATTCCTGCTTCATAGCTTACCTGTTGATTTTCAATGGGTCTTCTTTTTATTTTTGGTGTTTACAGCAAAGAGATGGAAATAATTAGAAGTTAATATCTTCTCAGGATCACTCAGTGATTTGAATGTAGGCCTCCTTCTAGTCAGACAAACAGCAGAGTCTCACACCCACATAATAAACAATTGTAAAATGCCACATTGTATACTGTACATGGTATGATTTAATACTATGTATTGTATCATGTCTTGCTGATCTCTGTGGTAAAGGATAATTTCCAAAGAAGTTGAAGCTGTACTTCAAAAGGAAGACTAAAAGGGTAAACCTATGCATCTTTAAATGTCTGGAAAGAAGTTTACGAAAGCAGAGCATACAATGACACACACAAGCTAAAACATTGAAGACTACCACAATGGTGCCCCTCAGCAGATTTTGGAAACAGCAGTATTTCACAAAGTCACATGGTTTCTCAGCAGCTGTGACCTAACGCAACATACTCATTTCAGAGTTCATGGCAAGTGAACTTGGGCAGCAGAGTCATAAAATCTACCAGCTCTAGAGAAGCAACTTCATCTCATATTTAAGAAGAAAGACGATTAAGTGCGACTATGTTAGCTAACACAGAAATCATGATTTCAACATATTAAAAGTTGAAATTATTAGTCTTTACTAAGTAAATGTGATCAATAAAGAAAAGATGCACTGTCCTATTAGCCAGGGTTAGCTGTTATCAAAGCTGTTTGAACTCCAGGGACCGAGTAGGTGGAAATTAGTGTTTTAAATTACTGACCTGTCTAGCCCTCTGTCTACTGACAGATGAACAATTTTCTTCTAATTTACAAGAACTGCAACATTAAACTCATGGATTAGCCAGCAGTGACTCAACAGTGGCAACAGCCGAAAAAAGCCAACACGTTTGACATCTAAACTCAGCAACATACAGTCCACGGGTCTTTATCAGCAGTTACTTTTGTTCTGAAGTCATAACATCGTTGCAGGTAACGATGCTTAAAAATTTTAAACATGTATTTAGTTACCTATTTATTTATTTATTTGTTTGTTTTTGTTACCCAGGTAAGGGACTGAACCATTCATTACCATGTCAGGCACCACCCCAAGGCTGCAACAAAAGAAAATCACACATTTGAAAACACTTCAAGAGTCAGCAGACTGCAGAAAGGTTGCATTAACTAGCAGCATATTACCTGACAAGTATGTACACATAAATATAAGAACACAGCTTAATATTCCTTATTCAGGCAATATAAAAACCTGCCCAGTTGGTAGAAATGATACCTCTAAACATAGCTAAGGGCTGTCCTGTTCTAGTGTTTAATTCAACAAAATTACTTTGCATTTTATACTTCCTCACAGTTCTATATAATGATAATTATAACTTTTATACTTTTTCTCAACACTTTTTAGCTCTGAGTACAAGTGTGTCTGTTGTGAATATCACAAAGAAGCATACAGCCTGTGCATTTTGTGCAAAAAAAAAAAAAAAAAAACTTAAGCATCCATTTGGGAGATTAGGTTAGGTAAGTCTGCATATAACAATTCAGTAACTGATATTAGTTACCAGAATTAGACCAAACAAGACAACATAATCTCATCAAAGCAGACCATTATCAGACTATCTATATATATATATATATATATATACATACATACACATCAGAATATCAGCACCTCACATTCAGGAAGAAGGCAGGCTAGGGAACAGTCATTGGCAAGAATAGTGAATTTAGGAAACAGCAGGGCCAGGAAACCTGGCTGTCGCACAGCACTCTCCTGTCAAATACATGTCAGGCAGCTTCCTGTGCTGATCTTTTATCTTAAAGATGTAAATCCAACAATGAAAGCACAACATATGTGGAGGCAGGCAGTGCTGTAGAGGAGGTACCATCATTATCAGACAAAACAGTCTCTTCATAGTAAATATCAAACAAAGTATTCTAGAAAAGGAAGCAACATTTCCAACGATCTAAAGTGGTTAAGAACTGAAACAGCAGATTAAAGATAGGAAACACATTTTAATCACATTAAAATGGTAGAGATACTCAACAAATCAACAAAAACTAAAGGCATTATTTTTGAGAAGAAATGTGAACAATGATAGGAAACCAGCAACATGAAAAAATAAAATTCCAGCAAAATGTGTTACAGGCCATAAAGTAAGTTGCTTTACCATCTTGATTCATGAACATCCCATCCACATAAACAAACTTCATCCCTGTCCATTTTCAAAAGCAACTTAGATCTATGGATAGGAAACAGAAACTGTACCCCAGGACTGCGCCCTGTGCTACTAATGGCAGAGGTGGCTCCTAAATGCTTTACTCCTTTCACTGGTCCCCTCAAATTATCTACAGTATGATCCCGGTTATTCTCATTTGATGTAATATGTAATTATCGACCACTGGATGGGTAAGGCCAGTCTATAACAAGATAGGATAGGTTAATTTGAGTACAAAAACGGAAACTGACTAGGCTTAAAATGGCCCACAAGGGCAGATAGCCCAGTACTTAGCCATGAACCTAAGAAAGGAGGGAAAAAGTTTATTTAAGCTGTAATAAGCAAAGATTCCTTTCCACTTCAACAGATGATTTATTTCCTTTTAAATGTGCCAGCTACTCAAGAAAACTGGACTTCAGAGGGTTAAGATTTGCTGTCATACAACAAAAATGACATTGATCAAAGTAGTGAACTTCTGAGGAGCTGGCAGTGAGTCACGGCCAGCCACAAGTGACTGAAGCAAAGCCCTAACAATGAAAGACATCATGAGAAATACATGGCTGCTGCCTTTCACAAAAGCAAATTAATATACACTTAAACAGCAATTACACACATGATGTGGAATCATCAAAGTGGCAAGGTGGGCAGATGACTCCACTACATAAATATGGCAAGAAATCTAAATGTTCTGTATGTCAGAGTACTTACAGAGATAAAAATAATGTAGGAAAGCAAATGATGTGAAGATGCAGAGGACTGCAGCAAATACTGCTGTCACTTCCTCACCACCCGAGTTACGCTGCTGTTCCTTCTCCATCCCTCCACCTTGACCGTCTCCATTATTACTAACTAAATTAAACCAAATGGAATTAAAGACTACATAAGTGCAATTCATACATCACTTCTCTCAGGAATGTATCTTGGGCTTTGTACTGTTTCGCTTCTCTTAACAATGTATCTTGGGCATTGTATTGTTTTCTTATTTTAGCTTTTCTCCCCAGGTCTCCACTGAAAAGGGACTTTTGCCTGTCTGGACCATGCTGATAAACACATGCAAATCTTCTTCTTCTTTCGGCTTTTCCCAGTTAGGGGTTGCCACAGCGGATCACCTGTCCGCTCATGATTGGCAGTGGAGTTTTTACGGTGTCGGGTTGCCAGCCCGGTGCCCAACCTTTCACAGAAGGCACACAACTAGGGCCAATTTACAGTGTCCAATCCACCTACAGCATGTCTTTGGGATGTGGGAGGAAACCGGAGCACCCGGAGGAAACCCACGCGACCACAGAGAGGACATGCAGACTCCGCACAGAAGGCACCCCAGCCAAAGATCGAACCAGAGAACTGATAAACACATGCAAATAAATAAAAAAAAACTGCAGGCACACTCTGTTTGTGGAGAAAAATAGTTGAACATCTATGTTCATAGAATGAGTCAAAGTGAGATGGAAAACATTCAATTTTGATATACCTAGCAGTAGCAGATGGAAAAGTAGTGCATTCTGCCAAGACTAAAGATAACTGCAAAATTTACTAAAAAAAACGGAAGTTCCATTTGAGATGCCTTTTTTTGCTAAGACATTTTTAAAAGGGGCATGAGCAGTCATGAACATAGAAAATAACAAAGCAGTTATAATTCAACAACCACTGTATCTTGAATCGGCTAACTTCTAGATAGAAGACCTTAAAGAGTGTCACTGAGAGAAAGAGGCCCTCATAGTTTCAGAGAATATGACCAGGGAGTAGAAGCAGAAGGCTTTAAAGACATACCACCTAAATTTTGGACAAGCTTCTATGGACAGACCATAGAAACTGCTGGGTCTATATTATAAACACGAAAGCTGTAAAGAGCAAATACATGTACATCGACACATAAAGGTCGATGTACAAAAAGAGTGAAATACATAAACACCAAACGTATTTCGTCAATGAATAGCGCCATGCAGGTAAGCTCAAACTAACTAACTCAAATTAAATTAACACACTTTTGCAGAGGGGCAAGCCCCCCTGCACCCCCCACACCCCCCTACTTAAATATGCCAACTCCAAAACCACACTACAGTGGGGGAAAAGGATATATTTCCTCATCCCCACGATCGCCTTGCTGGCCAAGCAAATACGTTCGGTGTTTTCATTTTCGCCAGTTACGTATTTTGCTCTTTTTGTACATCAACCTTTATGTGTCGATGTAGACGCATTCGCTATTATGAGCTTTTGTGTTTATAATATAGACCTGAAACTGCTTACTAGTTTAGGAAACAAGTTGTGAGTTATGTCATAAGCATAGTAGATCTTATCTTATGTATGGCATGCCTCTGGCCTCCAGATACAATGAAACAGTTTCTGTGGCATTGGATGAAGCACCTGATACCTTCAAGTCATTGATCAGTTTACAAGTTTCAGTGCTGGAAGGTTTATAAACAATAAAAAGGCATCATCAGGAACTGTAAAGAAATATATTCACTGCTGGAAAGCAAGAAAGGTCCACCCCAGGACAAATTCAGTCACAACTGTGGAGAATTTAGAAACACTGTAATTATAGATATGGCAAAGAAATAGCTTTTGGTACAATGGACCCCAGAAAAACACAATCAGATATCAACAGAAATCAAGTTAAAAGCAAACGCCAGTAGTAAATGCAACTAGGAAACAGAACTAGACTGGGGTCTAAGGACAGAAAATGCTATACAGAATGTTTACAATTATAGTTCATAGCTTATATATGGTCAGAACCCAACTCTTCATATTAACTTGTGTACGCTCAATGACATGTTGCATGTTCTAAAAGGAACCAAGAGGTCAGTTTACTTTCGCTGCTTCATGTTTTCACATGCAGTTATGTCAAGTACTTCCTTATAACTGTTCGTGTTACATGCATTGTACTGTACAGCATCACAATACAGTAACTGCATGTTTACACTATAACTGATTGACTGGCCTGGGTCATGGCTGAAAATGGTCTGAGGACCAGACCACCAACCAGATCAACAAAGTTAATTAATTAACCACTAATAAATAAATAAGTAAACAAACTGGGAGAGTCCTCTTTACCTCTAGCTCTGTATACAGTTGTACTATGCACGTCTACCTGTTTTCACATTAACAGACTGAAATCTATGACTTCATTACTTCAACTCACCTGTAAAAATTTTAAGTCAGGATTAAGATTACACCTGTTTATACTACAATTCAAATTTTGTAATGATCATTAGATCCAGCCATCAGTACTTGAAACTCCTGGAATTGACAACATAGTGTAGAAGGATAAGATCCTTCACTACAGCCCACATCAGCACATTTTAATTAGCAGCCCAGGTGTTGGAGAACCAAGGAAAAAAGTACAGTTTTGTACCTACCATAAATGTAGATGTTCGAGTGCTAATACAGCTGCAGTCATAACAGATGGGTTTTCCTGCCGTCAGGCGGGTCCTCGGTCGGCTGAATTCCAAAGTCTAGGTCCGGCGTCAGTTGTCATCGCTTCTTCCCTGACGTCAGTGCGACAGGGGTATAAAAGAACCAGCCGATGCCATTTTCTTCAGTTTTTCTTGCCCCAGATGTCAGGTGCCCCCAGAAGGAAGGCAATACATAAATTTATGCAATAATGCAATGCAGTATAATCAAAAAACAGTAGTTGCAAGCAAATACACCATAAAAGAATACCCCAATCAGGTTGTATGAGGAGGTGTTCGCCATAAGGCCTGTTCCAGAGGGGAAGGAGGGAGGGAAACCTGGACTGCAGCTGTATTAGCACTCGAACATCTACATTTATGGTAGGTACAAAACTGTACTATGTTCATCGTGCATACAGCTGCAGTCATAACAGATGGGTAGAATCCCAAAGCTAAAATAAGGGTGGTAGGCACTAGGTGGAACTAGGAGGAGCCAGGATGCCCTGCAAAACTGCAGTGGCAAAACCTGCTCTAGATTTGGAGTATAAAGGCAGGTGATAGTGCTTGGAGAAAGTATGCACAGAACTCCAGGTGGCAGCTTCCAAAATATCTTTGGTAGGAACCACCCTGAGGAAAGCTGCAGAGGTAGCTGTGGCCCTAGTGGAGTGAAACCTTATGCCTGCAGGTACAGTTTTACCATGAAGAGAGTAACAAAAGCGTATGCAGTGGGCTATCCATTTTGAGATTGTCTGTTTGGAAATAGGCTTCCCTTGAGCCCCTGTAGCATAGGACACAAAGAGCTGCTCTGATTTTCTGAAAGGCTTTGTTCTGTCCAAATAATAACGTAGTTGCCTGTGAATATCCAAATAATGCAGTAGCCTCTCCCCTTTGTTTTGAGGATTGGGGTAAAAGGTAGGTAAGTGGATAGCCTGATTCAAGGCTACCCTGGATACTACCTTTGGCATAAAGGAAGGGTTGGTTCGTAAGGAAACTCTGTCCTGATGGAAAATGATGAAAGGTTGCACAGCCATGAGGGCTTGAAGTTCAGAAACCCCGGCGAGCTGAGGTGATAGCCAGCAGGAAGGCTGTTTTCCAGGACAAATATTGTAGTTCCGTTGAGGCAGCTGGCTCGAAAGGAGGCAAAGTCAGTTTCTCTAGAATGAAATTGAGATCCCAAGCAGGCACTGGTTGTTTCCTTGGGGGTTTAATATTCTTAGCCCCTCTGAGGAACTGTCTTAAGAGGGGGTGAGAGAATAAAGGAGGATCAGTGTTGTATTCTGCAGAAATGGCTGAGGCATGGATTTTGATGGAAGAGAATGAAAGTCCACTGCTTAGCATCTCAGCTAGGTACTGTAATATTTGAGGTAAATTCAGTATTCCAGGGTTCTGGCCCTTTTTCTCATTCCAAGCACAAAACCGTTTCCATTTGGCGGAGTAGGCCTTTCTAGTAGAAGGTCTTCTGGCCTCCAAAATGACATCCTGTACCTCCTTGGAGAGTAGGCTCTGTTGTGATTTTAAGGAATCTTCCATGCGGCTAGATTGAGTGTTTTCAGCTGACTGTGAAGAGTTTTGAAGTTGTGCTGAGTCAGTAAAAGAGGCATTAGAGGCAGGATCCATGGTGGGGAATGCATCAGGCTCCTCAGGAGTGGGTACCAGTGTTGTCTTGGCCAGTCTGGAGCGATGAGAATCATCTGTGGTCTGTCTGCTCTGGTTTTTAATAGAACTTTGGGCAGCAGAGGAAGAGGTGGAAAGGCATAAACTGTCATTGTTGTCCAACTGAAAGACAGTGCGTCCACTATCCAGGCCTGTGGATGAAAAGTCCTTGAGCAGAATTTTGCTAATTGGTGATTTCTGTGGGAGGCAAAGAGATCTATGTCTGGCCTTCCCCATGCTTGAATTATCTTTGAAAAAACTTGAGGATGCAACTTCCATTCGTGTGGATCTGTCATATTTCTGCTTAGGCTGTCTGCCAGCGTGTTTTCCTTGCCTGGCTGGAACTGTGCTTGAAGCTCGATTTGCAATTCTAGAGCCATGTTCCAAAGAGACATGGCTAGCCTGCATAGGGGGTATGAATGGGTTCCTCCCTGTTTGTTTATCTACCACATTACTGTGGTGTTGTCTGTCCTTATTAATAGCTGGCTTGGATGCAGCAGGTCTTTGAAAGCTATAATAGCATTTATTACTGCTAGCATTTCCTTTTGATTGATGTGTAGGTGCTTTTCCTTTTGGGACCATCTGCCCTGAATGGACCGATTTGTCATGTGCGCCCCCCAGGCGTAATCCGAGGCATCTGTTGTGATGATTTGACTTGCTTGAGGCTTGCAGAATGGGAGACCTGCGTTTCTTTGGCATGCTTGAGCCCACCACAGAAATTCCTTTTGAAGACATGGAATTAGTGGTATTATTGTTTCCAAGCTTTGGCTGTGCTGAGACCATAGGTTTTTCAGGTACCATTGAAGTTTCCTCATATGCAGCTTTGCACATGGGATTAGTAGGATGCAAGATGCCATGAATCCCAGAGCCTGCAGGATTTTCCTTGCAGTCAGCCTGGTGAAAGTTGCCATTTTTCTGAAGTATTGAGTTAGTTGCCCTTGTTTCTCTGGCATGAGGTAGGCCATCTGGGTGTTTGTATCCAAGTTGGCACCCAGGAAAAATATTGTTTGAGATGGTAGTAGCCTTGATTTCTTTTTGTTGACTGTGTATCCCAGGGAATTCAAAAACCTTATTACAAAAGCTAGATGTTTCAGAAGTATGTGCTTGCTGTCCGCTTGGATCAGGCAGTCGTCCAGATATGGGTATATTTGTATCCCTTGCAGTCTGCAGTAGGCAATTACTGATGCCAGGCATTTCATGAACACTCTGGGCGCAGTAGATAAGCCAAAGGGCAATGCAGAGAATTGATAATGTGTTGAACCTGCAAGAAATCTGAGGTATCTTCTGCAATCTTGTCTGAAGTTGGACATGCAGGTATGCCTCCTTGAGGTCCAATGTTACCAGCCAAGACTCCTTGCCCAGCATGGGAAGAAGCTGCTGTAATGTGAGCATCTTGAATTTTGGCACGATTAAAAAAGTGTTTAGGATGGATAGGACCAAAATAGGTCTCCAATCTTTGCCCTTCCTTGGTACCAGGAATAGTCTGGAATAAAAACCTTGACCCTGTTCTTGTGCAGGTACCTCTTGAATAGCTTTCATGTCCATGAGATCTGAAATTTGTTTTTGTGCCTCTGCCCTTTGATTGTGTGGCAGGTTTGGCATGCCTCTCATTTTTGGAAGGGTGTGAAAGTGGAATCTGTAGCCTCTGTCTATAATGTCCAGGATCCATTTGTCTTTTGTGACAATATGCCAATTTTTTGAAACTAGTGCCAGTTTCCCACCTAAAGGTGCTGCCATTTGAGCTTTGCTTGGCATGCAAAGGGGAAAGTAATTGGTTCTGCTTTCTGAATGGCTGTGAACTATCCTCACTACCTCTTTGGGTAGGTGCTTGCCATTGTCTGCCTCTAAATGATCCTTGAGATTGCCCCCTACCCCTCGGGCGCCTGTATCTACCTCTTTGGGGTCTGTCCGTGACTGGAAAGGACCAATTTTTTGAAGGCCAATTTCTACTGAAATGTGGAGGTTGTACCTGTAGAAAATCTTTCACTGTTTGCATTGATTTTGCCTTTTCCTCCATTTTCTTTAATACCTCCTCAGCTTTAACACCAAACAATACATCTTTTTGCAGGGGTGCATCCAGTAATTTAGCTCTGACATGATCTGGTAAGGTTTGCTCTTTAAGCCAAGCATGTCTACGTATGACTGATCCTGTAACAGCAGCTCTACATGAGGCTTCTAAAGCATCAAAACCACATTGCAAGGTATGTTTACCTACTTGCTCTGCACTATGTATCAAAACCTGCAACTCCTTCAAATCTGGTTGTTCAGGTTGTGACATTTTGCTTCTCAACTGTGATAACAGAAACTGTTGGTATTTTAACATATGGAACTGGCAGTTTAATGCCCTCATGGCTAAGGTGGCCGAGGTGTATACCTTTTTCCCCCACCTTTCTAAGGCTCTGGAATCCCTCTCTGAAGGTAATGGATTTTTAGCAGTGGAGGCCTTAATTTCCTTGGGGCCCTGTGAGATAGTTTCTGGGTCAGCCGCATGGCTTTTGTACAGGAATTGGTGTGAGTCAGGAACCCGGTAATACCTGTCAGGCTTGACTGGAGCTGGAGGCAAAGAATCTGGGTTGAGGCAGGACTCCGAATATACATCATCAAGGATATCTAAGACAGGAGGTATAGCCAGAGGCCTGTGCTGAGGGAGCAAGAGAAAATCCCTAAGCCTTTTCTTCGAGTCTGAGTACTCTTGGCCTTCCCAATGGAAGTGTTCCCTCAAGGTATGCAAGGTTTCCCCAAAAGAGTAACCCTCAGGGGGGGAGACAGAAGGAATGGACTCCTCTGCATCAGAATCTTCAAACGGGGAGTATGAATGTTCCTGGTCATCAGAATGTTCTGAAATAATGGAGACCTGGTCCGAGAAGAGGGGGATTCTTCCTCCACTCTGGGCCTTTTTTCTGGGGGGGGGGGTTGAGAACCCCTGATAAGAGTAATTAAGTCCTCAGCCATTTTGAGCATCTGCTTTTTAGGCATGGGGCCTTGAGAAGGGCCCTGTGGGGTTTGTTTTTTAGCATGCATGGCTATCTTAGACTTAGTGAAAGCCTTGATGGAAAAAGAAGAGGAAGGCCTGAAGACACCTTGAGAGGAGGCAGACCTGTCTAAACTCTGAGTTTCACCGCCAAGAGTGGCTTCGGTATCTGTAGTCGGGGTGTGGGCCGAAGAGCCTGTGACCTCGGGTACAGAAGACACCACCAATGAAGTGTTGTCGGTAGTCAGGGGCTGCGTAGGCGCCTCGCTGAGAACCGGACCACCTGTAGTCGGCTTTGGCGTGGTGTCAATAGAGGCCGCGGACCTCGTGTGTCGGTCCTTATCTTTGCGTCTTTTAGTCAAAACTGGAGTCGGAGTATCCGACGACATTATGTAGTTAATTTTTTTGCCAAAAAAGTGCTGGGCGAACTCCGCCCGACGCTTAATGGTGCGTTTGTTGAATGTAGCACAAAAACGACAGGCCGAGACGTCGTGGTCTGGACCTAAGCAAGGAATGCAGAGGGAATGAAAATCCTTATGCGGTATTTGCTTCCCACATGAAATACAATTATTAACTTTGTCTGACATCGGTCTGAGGCAAGAAAAGTTTCCCCAACGGGGTACTTAGCTTTCAAGAAGACTTCAGTTGCAGATATTCGTAATCTCAGGAGCTGGCCGACCGGCACTTGCGAACTGCTTCTGCTTCGGGCACTGTGCGGCAAGAAAGACTGAAGAAAATGGTGTCGGCTGGTTCTTTTATACCCCTGTCGCACTGATGTCAGGGAAGAAGTGACGACAACCGACGCCGGACCTAGACTTTGGAATTCGGCCGACCGAGGACCCGCCTGACGGCAGGAAAACCCATCTGTTATGACTGCAGCTGTATGCACGATGAACATCAGGAGAGAACGGCTGAAATCAGCCCATCTGAAGGGGTGTAGTGTTATTACAAGTCTTAAGGACAGAGAAGAACGCAGATGAAGTCCTTGAATGTCCACTCTATACCAGTGGCAGTATTCAGTATGTATGCACCTCACCAAGGAATGCATGGCACTCTAGCCAAGTCAAAAAGGTATGCAACAGCGTGTACCTCCCTGGGTCTGGCACAGCAGAACCTGCATATCTGCCAGCTAACAAGGGAAGGGAGTTAATAATCAAAAAAATATGAGCCACCATAAATGATGATCTGCCATGTTCAACCTTTGCTTGGACTGTCTGGCCATAACAAGAGGTTACTAAAAGACATTCCCTGGAACTCAGAAAAATTTACCACAAAATTGAAGCCTTAATTCTGAAGTTTAGAGTGATTCAGAAATGCTCTGCTACATCTGCTTTAACTCAGCACTGGCTATATTGCATAAAGTGGACTTATTGATGAAGCAGCCACATAAAAATACAGCAGACAAGGGGAGTGGATAATGCATATTAGCTATGTGCTCTTTGTCTGGAAAATAGTAATGAAATCAGGTTAATATGGTAGAGGAATTCTTCATTACTGCATTATTTTTTACACAAGGAGGAAAAAGTGAATACAATTAGACACCACAAAGCTGTCTGTGCATGTGTGTGTGTTTGTGGGTCTGTGAAAATCTGAATACCATAACTGCATGTAGGTATCAAGGAACTGTCCCTGTTTCTATGCTTGTGTGTGTTTTTGTGTCTGTGTGAATATCTTTGTGGTAGGCAGGGCTCCTAGAGTGTTGTCTCAGGTATAAATTCTTTCTCAGGGCACTTTTTGTAATGTGGAATCAACTATAACAAACCTATCTATGAATGTGCATGTGTGTGTGTGTGTGTGTGTGTGTGTGTGTGTGTGTGTGTGTGTGTGTGTGTGTGTGTGTTGGTGTTTGTGTGTGTGCGCACAGTTGTCTGTGTTGGGAGGTGCCCTTAATACTTTGATCAGGTCTCAATCAGGTCTGACAATGTTGTGTTTGATTATGAGATATGTTAATAAGCTGAAAATTAGCTGTTGATCTATGCAGCTTATCATGTCTCTGAATTGGTCAGTTTCACCATTGTGCAAATTGGCAGACCCATATTAGCCAATTAGCACTGGTGGCGAGAATCTATTTGAATTCTAAGGATTCACCCACTATGAAAGGAAGAACATCTACAATGTAGTGTGGTGGATTTTTAGCATTAAACAGAATGGAGAAAAATGGATCAGCAGTACGCATGGAAAAATATGAAGATGTATGGTTGATATGGACAAAAAAAATCATAAAGTTCCAAAATTGGTTACATAGATTCTTGAACTCAGGTATATGCAGACCTGGATTATAAGACAGACATATGTAGCATACATCCTGTCTTACCTTTTTTTTTCCATTTGTACCACAACTATCCACTTCAAGGAATTGCTGCATTCATTTTAAAATACAAAGATGTGCACACATACAGTAATGTTTTTAAATTTTTGAAACATACAATTGTGAGTCCAGAACACTGACACCGAATCTAAAAAAATGGAGACTTTAAACATTTAGCCCCTGTAGTTTACAAGACTAAATGCATAAAGAGAGGCTGTTAAGCAACATAAATCACTTTCTACTTCACTCCTAGAGTTTCCTGAGCGGACCACTTTGTGTAATTATTCTCAGCAGCTTGAATTAATGCTGTTCCACAAACTGGTCATGTTAGGCATCAGTTACAGTCAAGCATGCATATTTAGCTATCCTTTTTATTGATCAGGTTAGTCGCATGAGGGTAGTGACCTATTTGCAGAGGAGACCCATGGTGGTAATTATAATACTTGGGAAATTTGATCAGAGTATTAGGGAACTTCCCCTACTCATCATTGTTGCAAAGGGGACCCATTTTACAAGAGCACTTCCTGTTTCTGTTCCAGATGCAGAGATGGCCAGGAGAAATAAGGAGGCAGATGAATAGATAAGGAGATGATGGAGTGGTGAGAGAAATAGAGAAGAAAGCAAATATCAAGACCTTAAAATGTGTCCATTATTCTGAGGAGATGTTTCAAAGAAATCTGTTTGATGGAGATGAGTCAGCAAACGATGGATGTACAATTACAACCCTCCAGTTGGGAGGGTTGTGGGATTATTTACTTAAAGAAATGGTGGTGCAGAGTGACCTAAAAAATGAAGCAGATGTTTATTGGAGGGACATTATGGAGAAAATGCAAAAGGAGGATGCATTGACAATCCTGAAGAATAGTAGTGAGATGGAAAAGAAAACATTTGGAGAGAAAGTAAAAAAAAGGCAAAAGTGGAGTAGCATTAAAGATTACAAAAGAAAATGAAAAACAGAAGTACATGGTAACAATTCAAAGTAAAGACGACAGAAATAGACAGGTATGAAGTATGGGACAATTTACAAGCTCCTTTAGGTATAAAAACACATGAGGTAACAGTGTTTATTCTTATTAACAAATACATTTTGTGACATTATATTTCAGACTGTTTTTTCAATGGAAAAATTTCTTGGAGAATATGAAAAAAAGACTGCAACCCGTGGAATCTTTATGCAATAAAACATTTAACTCAGAAACAAAAAAAATGCATGTAAAATTTGGAACAGAGGCAGAAAGAGGCTTTGAAAGGTCAACTTTATGTAATGAATTACTGGACCCTGTAAAAGTTTATGACAAAAGGAGGTTAATGGAATAGTGGCTGGGATTTCAATATTCTGTTAAAATAAAAATACACATATACCAACCACAATAAATGTGGAGGGGAATAGAGATGTTGTAAAATACTGGGGATAAAACAAAACATGTTTTCTTTTTTTTTTTTTGGGGGGGGGGCATTTATTAGTAACTGTGACAAAAGAAAATTTTATACCTCTGGGGAAATGGGACTTGACGCAAAACCATGTAAATTGAAATGCTATAAACGTAACAAAATTGGACATTTATGGATGGATTGCAAAAATGAAAATAAGAGTAAAGAAAAATGAAAAATAAAGAGGAGAAAAAAGAACAAAGGGAAGAAATTTTAGAAGTACTAGAAATAGAAGAATTAAATGAGAAAAAATAACAACGAGGACAGAAAAGAAGGTTCCGAAATAAGTGATAGAGACAAACTGTGAGGTAGTACAAGAAAAAAAATCTATTGGTAAAGGGCAAAAACCAGAAAAAGAAAATTTAAAGGGATAACTATAAAAGAAAAAAAGAAAGGAAATTGATGAAAAAGAACATATACAGCTAAAGATTGGGGGCTGGTATAATGGTTAATGTGTTTGACTCACAGACACAAGATACAGTGTCTGATTCTCACCTTTGGGAGGGAAATTGCTTAGACTTAGATTGGCCTATTAAGAAAGCTAGCTTAGTAATTAGCTATGAACTACTTATGAAACCATGAATCTAAGGAAAAGGAAAAATGAAAATTTTAGAGTGTTTCTGTAAATGTGAATAGTATTATGAATATAATAAGAAGTATATGGATTTTGGAGCAGTGTGATACATGTGATGTGAATGTAATTATATTACAAGACACAATATTTTAACAAATTAAGAAAGATTACAGAGAAACTGTGGGGAGGAAAGATAATCTAGAATTTGGGAAATGAGAGCTGTTCTGGAATAGCCATAGTCTAGAGAAATACAGTAAAGATATTATTTGTAACCTTAGCAAAAATGGGAAAATTAACCACTGCAGATTTAAAATGGAAAGAACAAGTATATAGAATTATAACATTACATGCTTACAATACCTGTAAAGAAAGGGAAATGTTATTTCAGCAGATTTTAGACCATGTAGTGATAAATATGAATATTATAATAGCAGGTGACATTAACTGTGATTTACAAGACAAGCATAAAAAGAAAGAAAGAAGTGATCTAAGAAAAATGTTAGATGTTACAAGATGTGGGAAGTTAAATCTTGGGGACATACATTCATGGACTTACAAAAAGGGTATGCATAGCACTGAAATTGATTGTTTTAAAGTATTAGAAGGTTAAGTTATACGAAAAGGGGAGGTATTTGGAACAGGATTTTCTGTTCATCTTGTAATATGGCTAGAGATAAAGGAAAACAAAGAATACATAAAAGTAGCTGAAGGAATAAAAAGAATAAAAGAAAAAGCATTAAAGGAAAGAGATTAGTTATACAGTTATGGAAAGATGATATTACTACAAGAATATTTTATAAAAATTGGTCTGAACGGTGGTTGATATTTAAAGAAAATACCCGCGGTGGTGGTGCTGCGGTAGCGTTGTCGCCTCACAGTAAGATGCTGTCCGGTTTGATTCTCAGCTAGAGCGTCTTCTGCATGGAGAAATGCATGAATGGGTGTACCTTTGTTGAAGGTTGTACGTCAGAGCTGGTAACTCGGCACATAAAAATCAACTACCAATCATTAGCGGACCGGAGTTCCACTGTGGCGACCCCTAACCGGGAAAAGCCGAAAGACACAAACAAATAAAAATGTATTTTTTTACAGTGGCAATATAATGTGACAACAGTAGACAAAGACAAATACAAAACAAAATATAAAGATACATTGGAAGACTTAAAACATAATGACAGAAAGTACTTTGACAAAGAAAATAATTATATGAAAGAAATCAAGAAAAAATACAAGAACTGTTATACAAGCAAAGATCTTTTAATAAGGAAAAAGAAAAGAAGTACTGAAAGTACTGAGTTACTTAAGCAGATTAGTAAAGGAAGAAAAACCGCGGTGGTGGTGCTGCGGTAGCATTGTCGCCTCACAGTATGACGATGTCCACTTCGATTCTCAGCTAGAGCGTCTTCTGCATGGAGACATGTGTGAATGGGCGTACCTTCGTTGAATGTTGTGCGTCAGCGCTGGTAACATGACACATAAAAATCAACTACCAATCATTAGCAGACCGGAGTTCCACTGTGGCGACCCCTAACCAGGAAAAGCCGAAAGACACAACAAGTAAAGGAAGATGATAGTGTAATGAGAGAAATAAAACATGTAAAAGCAGAAATAGAAAGAACTCAGGAAAAGATTATAAATAGTGTAGTACAATATGTACAAGAAATACTTAAAGAAAAAAGGAAGTAGTGAAAAAATATGGAAAGTAAAAAAGTTAACCGAAAAGTGAATAAAGAGTTGGAAAGTGAAATTTCTTTAAATGAGTGATATACAGTACAGGACAAGTAGACACAGATTTGGCTGCAGGACCAGATGGAATAGGGTATGAAATGTATAAAAATTTAAGGGCTCGGCAAAAAAGAAAAAAAAATAAGATTTTGAATGAATGGTTAAATGAAGGTTTTATGTATGAAGAATTCTGTGAAGGAATTTTTAAATTCATATGGAAGAAGGAAGATATAAGACAATTAAAAAACAGAAACTAATAATATTAAATAATAATGATTATAAAATCTTTATTAAAATAATACAAGGGAGATTTAAAACTAAAATGGAAAATATTATGGAGAGCAGTACATATAAGTGTAAAAAGGAAAGGTTGTCAGGAGTTAATGAAACAGAAATTGTGAATGATATTATGAATAATAAAGAAAAAGTGAAAAGCTTGACAGGAAAACTTATAAGGCATTAAATTACAAATGAAGGAGAAGAGGTAAATAACACCTGAAGGGTTAAGAATTTCAGTTCTGTTAATATATGCAGAAGATATTATAATAATTGAAAAAAACAAAAACTGGACAAAAGTAGTAATACTTTGCACAAATGAGTGTCTGGAGGTGATAAGGATGGCTTTAAATATAGGAAAAAAGTAAAGGTTTAGGTGATAAAGTAAAGATAGGGGTGTATATATTTTACAGTGAATGAAATTTCGCTGTTAGATATACAATTTGGGAATAAAGATGTAAGTAGAATTCAACGGGAAAAATATAGAAGAAATAACAGAAGCCAGTCTTTCTGGAGAACATATAAATTATCACTCAGAAAAAAAGGCTTAGTTGATAAATCCAGTACTGTTAGGAAAAACAGCATACTCAGAAAGTGGATTTATGTTGCCAATTGTACTTGAAAAGGAATTATTGCAGATCATGTTTTCATTTATATGGGGTGCTAGATTAAATCCAGTAAAAAGAGGAGTTTTATATGTAAATAAAGAGGAAGGAGGTTTAAGGTTAATTAACCCAGTGGTATATGCTGCTTTATTAAATTTATACAAAGTGTTAATGTGGATCAATGAAAAACATGAGAGATTAGTAGTAAAACTGTATAAAAATATTTTTGTGAAAAATAAAAATTGATGATTTAAAAAAAGACAAAACACTGTAGTGTAAGAATGTAATGATAACATATTGCTATATAAATCCATAGGGAAAATCTAACAGATTAAAACAATTAAAGATATCAAAATAAGTCTAGTAAGAGATAAATTGCGAATAAAAGTAAATGTGCCATATAAAAAGTGATAGAATATATTTACACTGTCAAAAAGAAGAAGCTACAAAACATGTGTTTTTAAAATGTAAAAGAGTAAAAAAAATTATGGGGAAACTATTTAAAGAAGGCTTTTTTGAAGATATAAAAGAAGTGGATAAAAGAAACGACTCCATATCATATAATTAAAAAAACTATTTGTCGAATGCTTATTAGTCGAACACTAATCAGTGAACCGCAAAACACCAAACTTCCTTTTAAGCGAAACATTTTGCTGGGGAAAACAGTCAGCCATCATTGGGGATTTCCCCTTTTCCCCCACTGTAGCTCAATCTTAGAGTTGGTATATTTAGTTAAGGGGGTGGAGGGTTTGTAGCCCCCCACTAGAATGGATTTTATTTGATGATGTTTTTGTGTACTTCACTGGGTTGGCCAACTGGTTTTTAACCCAGTGAAAGTTTTCGCTTAAATGTACATTCGATATTTAGAGTTTTTGCTTATTAATATTCAACTAATAAGCGTTCAACAAACAGTTTTTCTGATTATATGGCATAGACCCAAATAAACATGGATATGATTAAATATGGATATTACAAGTATAGAAGAAAGGAATATGTTAAAACAATAGATACAAAAGTTATGTTATATGGGTTATATGGAATGAAAAAATAAATGAAATTATGTTTAATGCTAAATGGATTTACAGCAACACCCACAGCTCACCCTCACATCACCTCCACCAATCACAGCTCCTCAAGTCATATCACATTATACCACACCAACTTGCTCCACACAAAATACTCCCAATCACTCTCATTCCTACTAGGCATTTTTTTACATCACCCACGCTACTTCCCCATCCACATATTGTGCAACCCTATAATTCCTATTCAGACCCCCCCACCTAAAAACAACTTAAACTTTATAACCATGACTATCACACAACTAAGTCTAGTCTGTCTTCTCATAATTCTTTACAACACCACAAATTATCACTCTAGCAATATCCCTAAACTTAGTAGCACAACACTCCATTATGCACTCGCGTATACAGACACCACACATTATAATAATATCTGCCCACAGTTATTCAAGAACTACATAACAGACCAATTCAGAACACATATGCTCTCATTCCTACTCCAAAAAAACACAATACTTTCTCACACTCCTCACCAAACTCCAACATCTGTATAACCATTTTAACTCCAGGCTCACCATAAGTGGGGATATCCACCCCAACCCAGGCCCAAATCCATCCTGTCCAACCCAAACTGCTCCAACACAAATGTCAGAACATAACACCCCCACTTTCTTCATCCCTGGGCAAATCAACAACAGCAGCAAAACCAACCATCTTTTAATGCTAAATATTAATATTAGAAGTATCAAAAATAAAATACCTGAACTCCAGGCCACAATAGCACACTATTCCCCAGACATAGTTGCTTTAACAGAAACCTGGCTAAATAAAAACATAGCTAACTCAGAAGTTCTCCCTACTGGCTACAATATCATTAGACAAGACAGACCACTTCGTAAAGGGGGTGGAACTGCTTTACTGTACAAGTCCAATTTAACTGTCCGTCAATTACCAAACTCCTACCCCTCCCCCAATAATGAGGACATATTTATCTCACAACTTCAACTTCACCCTAAAAAGGTCATCACCACAATTGTGATCTATATTCCACCTGGTAATGCAGCTGCTAGCCTTGAAGACTTCTTTTCCTGGTGCTCTTACACATACTCACAAGAAACCCTTATTCTGGGAAACTTCAACCTAGATTGGTTCACCTGTACATCAGAACCACCAAGTAATCTAATAAATCTATATGGCTACCAGCGGCTAGTCCAAATTCCAACTAGATGTGATAAAAAAATCTAAAAGGGAATTCATCCTTGACTGGGTCCTAACAACCCCACATTGTACCCTCACACAGGCAGTCTCCCAGACACCTTAAGTGACCACAACATAATATACTTTATACATAGTAGAACAAGCATATGCAAAACTACTAACTATATATCCACTAGAAACACAAAAAAATTATCTCCTGAGGTCCTCAACACTTTACGGTGTAACTGTGACTGGATCCCCCTAAAAACCCTCCCACTTGACCAGGCTGCAGCATATTTCAACAAAACATTTCTGCAACACCTAGACACTGTCGCTCCATTGCGCAAAATGAAAGTTAGAACCTCTACAAACCCCTGGCTCAGTAAAGAAACCAAACAAATCCTCAAGTCCAGAGACACCGCCTGGCTTTACTATCAAAAAAACAAAGAAACACAAAGCCTAACTAAGTACCAAGAACTGCGCAACCATGCAATAAATACATTAGGCTGGACAAAAAATCCTACTACACAACATTACAAACTAAATACCAACACAACCCGCAAAATTTTGGAAAAATGTAAACCAGCTACTAAAATCCACCCAAAAGGCTACCCCCAAACCAACCACCCCTGACACTAAAGTTCCCATCGAAACACAATTCAACTCCCACTTTGTGAACTCAATTCTATCCTTAGTATCACACGACAGTTCCTTTCTCACTATCCCCCCAACACAAATAACACTAATACAAGATTTACCCTCAAAACAGTTTCCACCACTTCAATCAAAAGCACGCTCTCCAAACTAAAAACCTCATCAACAGCAGTTGACCTACTCCCCAGCTATTTCTTGAAACTCACAGCAGATGCGATTGCTATTCCAGTCTCCACTCTCATAAACAGATCAACTGTTGAAAACTATGTGCCCAAACTCTGGAAAAAATCCTAGGTTACACCCATACATAAAGGCGGGACCTCCACTGAACTTAATAACTACAGACCCATTGCTTTACTCTCCCCCTTGGCCAAAATCCTAGAAAAATGCATCCATACCCAGATGCTAAACTATCTCCTAGACAGCAACATCCTGTCACCTACTCAGCATGGTTTCAGACCTGCCCATAGTACCACTACTGCCCTCCTCTGCTTCACAGACACAGTAAACAGTCTCAGAAATGAAGGCCTACAAGTGTCAACTCTTTTTTTGGATATGTCCAAAGCATTTGACACAGTCTCACACCAAATCCTGCTAAACAAACTAAACCAATATCATCTATCAAATTCCACTCTTACCTGGTTCCAAAGCTACTTAACTGACAGGTACCAAGCTGTGAAATGGGAAAATTCTCTCTCTCATCAGCTGCCCATAACTATAGGTTTCCCACAGGGTTCTATCTTAGGATCACTACTATTCACAGTCTTCACAAATGACCTCCATAGCTCCACACAGCATGCATCTATAATTCAGTATGCAGATGACAATACCTTAATCTGTGCTGAACAAAACATTCCCACCCTCCTGCAAACAACTCAACTAGCATTCTCTGACGTTGAAAACTACCTTAGCAAAGCCCAACTTATCCTCAATCCAAAGAAAACTCAGCTTATGATTATAACCAGTTCTAACAAAAACACTAACAGTCAATTCACTATCTACTCCACAAATGCTACTCCAATTGCTCCAGTGGCACAGGCTAAGCTATTGGGAATAACCATAGACTCCCACCTAAAATTGATAGTCATCTCAACTTAACTATTAAAAAAGTACATGCCAAACTGGGGTCACTCTACCGTATAAAACCATTTCTTACCAACAACACAAGATCAGCCATTGCTGGCTCCCAACTTCTATCCACCCTACTCTATGCATCCCCCATTCTGACTAATCTCAACAAAACTGAACTAAGCAAAATGGAAGCCTGCTATAACAGAATTGCCCACTTTGCTGCAAATTGCTCATATAGAATTCATCACTGTACTGCTTTGAGACAGCTCCTCTGGCTTGAACTGCCCAACCTCCCAACCTACAATCAGCTCTACCTCTGTCATTCTATTGCCTCCCCAATAAGTGTCCTGCTCTCAAAAACCTAGTACAACATCACTCAGCCAAAAGGCCTCTTAGATCATCAAACAAACTACTACTAGAAGTCACCAACAGCTACAATAGCTTTGTAGATGCACTATACAGTAGTTCAATGGCTAAAAAATGTCAAAACACATCATCCAAAGCCTCCTTTAAAGACCTCATCAGGCAACATCTCAAGCAAAGTTGGCAGTGCCATGATTGCTCCCCAGGCTAGTGAAAGTGGATAACATATACATACTAAATCTAGAGCACTTGATAATAGTTTTCAATCTTACTCACAAACACTGGCTAATCTACAATGTATGTACTGTACCTGTGTACTATGTATGTATTCTACCTATGTTCCAAACTTCAGCTGTACACCACAAATCTATTAATTACCTTTATTTTTAAAATTCATAATTTTTTGTTTCTCTCTAATGTAACTGTTTATGTGCCGCATACCACTGTAAAAACATGTCTCTTGTAATTTGTGTGTGTATACTGATCATGTCTAAATAACTAAATGCGTCTGTAATTTTTCTTTGTGGAGCTTTTCTCCCCGGGCCTCTGCTGAAAAAGGGCCTTTTCGGCTCAGTCAGACACCCCCAGTTAACAAATGTAAAATAAAATAATAATTAAGTAAAATCAGTGGTGGTTATGGAAAAAGTAGTAGGGGTCTAATAGGAATGAAAACTTACTATGACTCTAAAGGAAATTATGAATATGTGTAAACAGATTTGTATATCTATATATTTCTACATTTGTAAATATGCAACTATTTTTTAAATAAGAGTTCTTTCAGTATATAACTAAAGGAACCCACTCTTTTTGATAGGTGCCATGGGATCTTTTTCATCTAGCATATGGGGCCTTGGACACAGCTCTCAATCAATTAGAGAAAAATTTCAACAGAATCAGGGACAAATCAATAAGTAATCAGGGACAATCGGGGACACTATTAAAATATCAGTGCTATTAACTTGAGGCATTGACAAATTAAAATAATGTGAATTAATATGTATTTTCTGAAGTACAAAAAGTCTACAACTCTAATTATTGCCATTATTTATTAAGTGTAATTCACCACTGTTTTTCCAAAAGTCACCATTTTATGAGGTATTAAGAGGGACAGAGCTAAAAGTCAAAATCAGGACAGTTGAGAGGTATGGCCTCAGATTAACATCTCAGCTGAAGGACCAGTCATCTACATTAATACACAGAGTGACCCTACCAAGACCTCCATCACTAATCTAAGGTGAATCATCTGATTTCCATGCACATGATTCTATCTCATGCAAAAGACCATCTAATGCCTAGGCAAATAGTAAACCTAAATTGTAGGTGTTGTAGTGAGGTATGTCAAATACAAGTGAAATGATCTCACTTCACAGTAAGATTTAACTTTTCTATTACCACTGGACCTCAGCATTCTGTAACACAAGAACAAATTTGAATTCAAATAATACAGTTTCATGTTGTATTTAGAGAATTACTATCCCTGTCACTTACTAGAACAAGGCAAGATGAAATAGATAAGGGATACTTCTTTGGCAAGTTTTCAAAACAGAGTGTTCAGTCTGACTGAGAAACTTAATATAATATATTAATATTACTTCTGGGATAGCTTACAGAATGGCATCAAAACTGGTCATCTGACTCTATTTCCCACACTATCACCAATATAGAAGCTACCAGGATTTTAGCACCTATGTGTTACCATACACACAGATAGAACTTTGCTCAGATCTGCTGCAGCTCCTGGAAGTCATAAAACAATTTCAAACCTCTACCCCTCCAGAATAGCAATTAGCTCACCCCAAAGACAATACAGAAAGCCTCCTAGTACAGACTTTCAGTCTCTGGCTGCAATCAGAACTATAAGATAATACCTTTATGGTCTAATTTAATTTCAGCTATTTTCTAAAGTTAGTTGGGAATGACCTTAACCTCTTCTCTTACAGTACACTCTGTTAAAACATATACCTTTAAACAGTTACAATAATACAGGTACATTTCTTTTCTGTCCAGCAAGACACACTATTGATACATTTTTAACACAAGCAACTTTACAAATACATTTTTGAACACAAGCATCTGTACAAATCAGTTTGATATACAAATGACATATAATTATTTCCAACATTCCATCTAGCTGTGCTGGCATACGTTACACATTCACTGCCCTACTACTCCTGGCATGGCTGGCAATACCTCACACTGTCACACTCATTAGGGAGAATATTTAATTATCAATATTGGGATGGGTAAGGTAAATCTATAACCAAATGGGATATGTTATTTCAAGCACAAAAAGGGAAATTTGCTAGGCTTAAAATGACCTACAGGGGAAGCTAGCCTAGTGCTAGCCTATGAACCTATAAACCTATGAAAAGCAAAGCATTGACCTACATCACATCTGAATGCTACAAAAGTGCCAGCATCATGTTCTGACTGTATCTTGGGCATGCCACTATTTATTTCCATGTGATCAATATGTAACTGCTTTTAGAATACACTTTCACACCTCTCATAGTCATTCTGCCTGTGGTATTTAAGTATGTGATTCAAATGTGCCACATATGTATTTCTTGCCACTGATTCCTATATTAGCTGCCTCTAGGTCAGAACTAAGTACTCCACCTAATGGAGAATTAATTCCTGCTGGGACACAGAGAGAAAACACGTGTCTGGTATGTCATTCTGGGAATGATGTGTTGTGCAGGACAGTTAAAGGCAAGCAAGCTCACACACTCTAGGCAGTACACTTTTCTTGACAATAAGTTGTGTAGGTATATGTATTTATTTTGTATGGCCATTCAGCAGCTAAGTTACACCTGTGAAGCACTAAAAGGCGTTAGTACTTTTGAAACATCTTTTACCCAGGAGATCACACATACACAGCATGCCAAAGCTATGACACACTATTCGGTACTATAAAGCTGTTGGCCTTTTAGTAAAAAGGTCTCAACTCTGGTTCCTATTCTTCTCATGCCTACTAAACGTTATCTACCTTATATGGATGTGTGATACTAGAGTGTGGGCCATCTCATCAAATGTCACACGTTTAAAAGATCAACACACAGTAGTAATGCATGCTGTGTGGGGTCAGACCCCTCCTTATTCATTGCCTCGTGGGGGATCACAGTCCTTCCTGTACTCTCATGTGATACTGCCATTCAGTCGGTCTCCTAATAAAATATGCATCTCCAACTTTAAGGTATGTAATCTAAACAAAGGGGAAAAGCTGCAGTCATCCACACTGCTTCATGTAGCCAGCTCTACAAAAATAAGATGATTCAGGCTTTTAACAATCCATCTCATGAACTAAATTTGTACTACAACCAGAAAAGAAAGGTTCTCCGTCTGCTATGACTCCATGCAACAACTGAGTCTCCTTGTTTCTCTTGACTAGTTCCACACAATGGCAGAACAAACTACATTACAGCCCCTAAGATGTCTTGGTACTTAGATAAGTACTAGGGCAGCTGCCTTTGCAGGCCATTTTAAGCCAAGCCAACTTCCCTTCTGTTGCTTGAATTAATCTATTCCCTTTGGTTAGAGAATGGCCTTACCTACCCCATGGTCTATATATTATATATTATCCCCAATGAAAATAACTGGGATCATACGACAGATAATTTGAGAGGACTCATGCACGGGATAAAATATTTAGGTGCTGCCAGTGTCCATTAGTAGCACAGGGCGACAATCCTGAGGCAAATTTTCTGTTTCACATCCATAGCTCCAAGCTGCACTTGAATATGGACAGGGATGAGTTTTGTTTTACGTGGATGGGAAGTCTGTTCCAGGGCAATGGTATCCTGTGTGAGATATACTTGTTCCAAACAATTCTGTTGATGGTGCAGAAGAGTGTTAGATATGTAAACTGAGTACTTCTGATGCCATTTGACTTGCTGATGTGCAGCAAATCCATCAGTATTGGGTCAGAGGAAGCACTGTAGTGTACGCCAGACATGGATCACCTCTTAGCAGTCTGTACGATACCAACTATAGTGACAAGTCTTTCATTCAGTTCATGTTAAGATATGTTGTTTAGGCCATTTATCTTTTCCTAAACTATCTCTAAGGGCGCTCCAGTTGTTGCATGTGTCTGGACAGATACATGCCAAAAGGGGCATTATTAGTAGATCTAGACCACACCTCTCAACCTGGACATAAACAAATCTAGACAAAGGCCCATGAAAAGTAGGTTCAAATGGATAAAAATCTGGACAATAACATAAAATTTGTATGCATAATAATGCAACTCTGCCAACTAATGTGTTATTATGGGATACCAACATTCAAAAGATAATTGTAAAAATGTAACTCTGAAAATACACATTCAACAGTTAAAGTCCCTTTACAACATTAACAAAAAATCTTATTGGTAGTAGTAGGTAATAGGCAGATAAAACACTTTACATTCAACTTTCTGCCCTACCACACTTCTAGCATGTACAAACTGATGTCCTGTTAGCTGCACCCTTACATAAATTCAGTAAAATAACACACATCAGTAACCGTAACATCTTTTATAAAAGAAATGTGCACTCTATTCATTTTAATAGGAAACTAAAGTCTGTCATAATAATCAGTGGTATAACAAGCCACTGTTGTTGTCAATATGTGAGGCATCACACGTTATTCTGATCAATAGATGAAATAAATCTGATTCTGAAACCTTCTGCTCTTGTAGTTATGTGCATTAATAGGTTTTGTAAACAAATCTGGTAGCTGCTGATACTGGGCACTGACTCATACCTCTAACTGTCCTGGAATTTGAGTCATATTTTAGATCCACCTGGGTCTCGCTTCTTAATCCCAATTCCCCCTAAAATTGCTGACTTTTGGAATAAAGTCCGTGAATCACACAATGTATAATGAAAATTACTTTTTACTTCAGAAAATGTATATTAATTCATAGGATCTTATTCTGTCAATGTCTCAAGTTAATATATATATAATATATATATATTAATATCTATCTATCTATCTATCTATATATATATATATATATATATATATATATATATATATGGATCTACTTCAGTACACTGAATTAACATCACAACAAAATGTGTAACATCGAGATAAGAATATCAAAAAGGCAAAACAGTGAATGTCTACAAACCTAAAACGTACAACATGGAAAAAACAGCTACCTCATAGGTTTTGAATGGAGATCGCGATACAGTGAAGTTCGGGAAATTCACCCTTATCCCCACTGTAGTGTGATCTAGGATTTGGTATATATAATTTGCAGGGGGTGCAACCCCCCCACATGGGTGGTGCACGGAGGCTTGCCCCCAGCAAAAACATAAAACAAGGTTGTGAAGGTAAGTAGATTATCATTTACTTTGTTTTACTAACAGTTTTGTAAGTCAAGATGTGGTTTGTGTATAGCTCAGCTGTTCATGTAAATTGCAGTGTAATTTAAAGAGAGGTTTCTATTTGTGTTGAGTGTTTACTTATAGATATGAAAACATGATGGATTGAATGTGTGTTTCGATGTATGTTTCTGGTTTGTGACCGTTTACTGTTTTGCCTTTTCAATGTTCTCATCTAGATGTTATGCATTTTGATCTTATGTTAGTTTGATCTATTGAAGTAGATCCACATACATTGCTAATATTTATAAAGCGTCCCTCTCTGATTCTGTTAAAATTTATCCCTGGCATTGCACTTGCAATTACTTTTTTTTTTCAGTTTCCATTTCCGCTAACAAAATTAAATTCACTTACCTCAAGGAGGAAGTAAATGACACATTTCTCATCCTGCAGTATGGTTTATCCTAGACTGACTTCCCCAAGTGTTTACACGCCCATTCCTCTTCTTTTGCTGATAATCTGCTTTGCCATCCTTGGATCACACTTCCAAAATCCCAAATGTAAAACAAAAACAAGTATGCATGGTGTGCACAATGAGACCGCTCCAGCAGTCAGGCCTTTGAATCACCCTTATAGTCTTGTCCACTTTGGCTGGTTACCTGGCTCGAGTAATAGAACTTCTTCTTTTTGCCTTTTTTTTTTTAACTTTGCTTCTGCCTTCCTTCTCACTCTCTCATGGTTCATCCAAGACTCTGACTCTAACACAACGGTACAGAGTACAGAATTGTACCGTGTTAACAAGTTGTCCCTTTCTACTTTACCAGAATGTTCATGCTCACAAGCTGAAACAGCAGGCTAGCACTGCTTCTTGGTGCTGACATCATCACGCATGCCCTGCATGTTGATAATGCCAAAGGATATGCTGGTGGTACATGATGACATCAGTATGACCATAAAAAATGAAAATAAAAACAAGAAATCAGGATTTAAAGGGGCCACTTGATAATTCATGGCACCCTATTATTTCAGTCCAAAAGAGGAAAATACCAACATATTTGGTACAGTTATGAGGTATGATCTAAAAACAATTCTTTTGTTTATAAGCTGTGCAATAAAGAAGAACATTCTTATGACAATGAACACACATAGGTCAAAAGTTAGGTCACTGTCCACATAAGTTTCCAAATCCCACACAACTGGTCAGCTCATTAGTGAGTTTCAACAATGTGGTAGTTCCCTGGGGTAAACAACTTTCTAAAGGATATAATAATGCATTTTTTGGTATTGAATTTTAGTCTATGATTTTGGCAGCAGTTATTTATTTGGGATATACCTTCTTAAAAGATGGTGAAGTCTTTTGGGTACTGTGTGGGCACATGTCTAGACAAGCAGAAGAAAATCTGAAGAAGAAGATTTGGGACAGACAGGAAAAGGCAAGAGGAAATGAAGGCACACGCCAAAGAGGTAGATGGATTGTGTGCAAGAGGATCTGTGACAGGCATGAGTGTTGAAGAAGGTAATAGACTGGCATTAAATCGAGAGAGATGGCAACAGTGGACACGACACTCCAACCCCTTGTAGAAAATGCAAAAAAGTATGTTGATGATGATGATGATGATGATGACTGGCCAGTAGGTTCAATATATCTTCAGCCTCAGTACAGCAACATCATTCACAAACTATGTATGCCAAGAGGATACTGCAAGTACAGGTATGAATCCTGAAATACAGACAGACAGACAGACAGTTCTGTCTCAAGAACATGAGACTACTGTGACAGCAAGAAGGCTGAACAACTTCTACTGACTCCACTGAAAGATCAAACAGGATTTAGCAAGAGATTTATTTTTGGAATCTAGTCTTCTACAATATTGTGCAGGGAGCCAAAGTACAATCAAGCCCTGAATGGAGAGTATGGATTGTTGAACTTCCACTCAACGGCCCACAATACCTTCTTGTGCAAGCATAGTGGAAGTCTCATTTCCCTTTTCTGAAACAAAAAGATGGGCTTCCACCATGTGTGCCTGGGCCTTGAACTCCATGGAAGATGTGATATGTTTGTCCAATTGGATGTGTTAATATGCATATGAGACTATGCTGTCCTCCAAATGAGCATTATCAGACACCATACATGGAGTGCCTCACTGGAGTCAACACACTCAGACTGACCGGGGATACCAGATGCCTGGCTTGCATCTCCCACTTACCTGACCCACACTGGGCAGTGTTAACTCCCTGTTCAACACCACTAAGATAACTGATTTTGCCTCATAGAAAGAAGCAGCAATGTTTGAAGAGAAAGCCTCTTTTAAAAGTATGGGGACATCCTCCACAGTCAGTCTGTTGCATACCTCTCCCCATCAACTCAGCAGGTGCATGCTAGTAGGGCCAGGGACAGAAACAAGAAAAAATCCTTGAGCCACTCAAACGGCTCTCTGAATAATGGCCCTTCTAGCCCTTGAGCTGGGGATGGAAAATGAATAGGCAGAATGGCATGGAGGATGGTAATAACTGACAGATAGTGGGGGGGGAAACAAACAAAAAAAAAAGAACAGCTTTGATAAAATTGTGAAATCATCTGCTCTAATTTAGGTATGTGTACTACAGAAAGTGCAAACTTGGGCTGGTACATGGATTGTATCAAACTTTAGCAATTTATGTAATGCTGGAGTCAATGTTAATTGTTTAAAAGAACACCTACATGTATAAATTATGCAAATGATGAAACGTTACTATGGTTTGTTTTCTATCTCATTGTTTATGTAACAATTTACTAAAGGTGTTTAAAAAAATACAAAACTAATCTTACAGCCAGACACTTAAGATTAAAAACGTCTACAGGAAAGGCCAATAATCTACACTCTTCCAAAAACATCATTAAATACATCAAATCAATATTTTTACAGAAAGCCTTTGCAAATTTGTTGTAGAGTTGTTACGATGTTACATCTGACTGGATAACAGTTAAAATCTCCTACACCTTCTTTTAGTAAGGAAAATAAATCAAAAGAAAAAGAAAAAGAAAAAAAATCTCTTGCAGCTTTTATTATGGAAAACAAACCAAAAGAAAAATGGAAAAAAAGAAAAGAAACCTAATGTCTGAAAATACACTGCTCATTCATGTTATGTTTAAAGTAGAAGATTAGTCTATAAGTGTGTCAGAGTTAAATTAAAATCCAGCCCTTCTGACTGAGAAGTTGCACACTCCCTTATCTTTCAAATACCACAAGCCACTTACATTACATCGACTTGTTCATTTATTTTTAGGGAGCCTGACTTTTTTTGTTACAAAAGTGGAGCATCTGGCAGGTATGTGTCCTTATAATACCTCTCAGGAGTTGTGCTTGCTGGAAACAACTTTATTTTCCTCATGTAGCACTCCCAACATTCTTTAGGTAAGATGATAACACAATTAAATATTTTGCAAAAATGCTGCCAGTATTAGATGTACACTACAATAATTTTAACTATTTCTTTTAATATCCTCTAGTTTATACAGACTTTAAGTAGCAGACGTTGTAGCCGACGTTAAATGGGGACACAAAAAAAATACATTAAACCTTTCAAACAAAACCTGTACAACAAATGCTCATTGTTGCATTCTGTATATCATACAGGCATACATCTTTAATTCAATAAGCAATTGGGAAGACTAAAGATTATAGTTCTGAGTGTCTGCTAAACAACCTCTACTAGCCTGCATTATGCCTACTGACTGAAAATAATTTTGTTAAAAAAAAAACTAAGGAAGCAACAATACATAAGACATTAAGAGATGCAGGCAGGTAAGCTGAGAATGGAGAAACCAGTGTTTATTACACTATGCATCAACCCAATTGGCTCTATAAAGTTAAAACAGTAATGTGATTCCTTCATAAAAATGAAGTTTGCTAGAATCAGTAGATCTGCAAATGATAACTTGACTTCAGACATACCAACCTTCTCAGCAGAATTCAACTATCCCACAAGTTATTTATGAAGTTTATGTTGCTATTATGTCAAGCAGCTCTCGGGTGAAATCACAAAATCAGTGTTTAACCTGATTATGTCTTTTTTTTGTTTAGTTTGCAATTCAGACCACATCCAATGAGAAGCTGTAAACTGGGGTCTTATGATTCAGAGTTCCACACCACATCCAATGAGAAGCTGTAAACTGGGTCTTATGATTCAGAGTTCCACTTCTGTGGTTGTATGAGTCTTAAATGTTTTTGTACTGAATTAATTTTGATAGAAATTGGCATGCTGGTGCAATGGTTTACATTCATCCCTCACACTGCTTCATACTCTGCTTCAGTTCTCTGCTGGGATGCCTGTGTAGGGTTGCCACCTTTTCAAATGGCCAAAGTGGGACATTTCGGGACAAACATCAGATTTTACAGGCTGACACATACCTATGGTCAGTACAAAGGATAGAACTTAACTTTTTTTGCCTAAATAATAGCTTATTCTTGTAGCATTTTAGTTGCTTATTCTGTTTCTTATAACATCTAGATATTTTAGATACAGAATAACTGTTTTATGCAACTATTACATACAATATAGGACATAATTATGTCCTACAATCTCAGGACATTTGCCATTTTTAATATTTTTTGTTAGGACACAACTGCCCAAAGAGGGACTGTCCCTCGCAAAGTGGAACAGGTGGTAACCCTATGCCTGTGGAATCTAAAAGCTCTCCCCATGTTCACACAAGTTTTTACCAGGATCTCCAACTTCCTCTAATATTCCATCTCCAAGATGGACAGTAGGTTAGTGATGTCAGACTGGACATACGTGGGTGTCAGCATAAATATCTGTCATACAATGGACTAGAACCCTATCTACGGACACCTGCAACCTTGCAGCCACTGCTTGTGGTGGCACGCAGTGATCCACCCACAGAACCTTAAAATTATAAAGTGGACAGAAACTACACGACTGGATGGATGGTTTGAAAATGCTGACAATGAATTCATTCCAATATGAGAATCGGTAAGTATGAAGCATATTGCTTTTTACATAGCATTCATTTTCAGGGTCTATGTTAATTTTGCAGTTCAAAAGAATCTCCAACTGAACCTGCACACAACGATATAGATATTGATACACAGATACAGTTACACAGATACACAGATATAGATATAGACATGCTAACAGGGTCTTCACTGAATCTAGTCATTTCCAAATTAACCTTATACAATACTCAGATGTCTGATTAAGAAAAAGAACTAGAAATCTGAATGCAGGTAACAGCAGAGCAGCTGGTCCTGTTATAAAATAATGTCTGTCTACCATTGCTCCGTAATTGGTAGCACATAATCTTTCCCTTAAATAACACTGTCATCCTAAACTCGTCAAGCACGGTGCATTGTGTTGTACCTGCAGCTTACAGAGAAGAATGTAGGTCGAATAGAGTTGTGATTAACTATCAGCTGCTGATACTCGTACTGGCTATGAAGTGCAACAGCTTAGAAGCTTTAAATGTGCTTGCCTGTTATCAATCACTGCTGTGGGCTTACAGCTACATCTGTAATTGCTTCAAAATAAACCCTGCAAGTTGTGAGAACCTTACATGTAAACTGAAGTCACATGCTCCACAAAAAGTAACCCAAAATGAAAAGTCACAGATTTTATGCATTACTCGATAACACAAAGACTGTGCCTCAACCCCCAAATCTACGATTAAACACATATAATGCATCACAGAAACAGATCACTCACCTGAAGTCTAAGTGACCCAGTGAATGCACAATGACACAAAAAATTCTAAACAAAGCTAGTAAATTGGAAGGAAAATGTTGCCTATTAATTCACAGTCATATTCATGAAGGCTGGAAAATTTAACTTCATAATTAAATAAGGCTCCCTCCATGTGGATCAAGAGATTCTGAATTACATTAGTAAGGTGAATAGAAGTTAGTCTTAAGTTATATGTGTTCAGACATGAACAGTGACTGTGACTTATACCACTGTTTAAAAAGGCAGGTAAAAATCCAAAAATCTGATTGGCTAAGGAGCTTACAACCCAATAAGAGTGTGACAATACAGTCTTAATGTAAGAAAAAGTAGCAAATTAAATGCAGCGTGATTAGAATGACATAACTAATACAACAAAAAAAAAAATCACATTAAAATAAATAATTGTACACTGTCAACATGCTACTTATAATACACTACTAGCATTAGGTTTTCTTCATGTATGTACAACCATATACATGCACTGACTATTTTTACATTCTGTCACCTTTACGTTTACATTGGTGACTTTTTCTTATGTATGTATTAACTGCTTACTTCCTATAAGTGAGTGATTTGTACTGTTTTATGCATGTTGATGTATGCCTAGACCTTGCATGAAAAAGGTTGCTCTTCAGCATTCAGACTGTTTTCAAAGACATGAATGTTGCCTTTAGTGTACAGCAACACTTCTTAAAATGTCAAACTTATTTACTCTTGTAATCCTTTCCTTTGGGAATCCAATGAACGTTTATGTTTTGCTCTGACAAATCTCAAAATGTAGAGTTTGAGCCAGATAATTCCTCATCTGTCGACTGTGTCAAGTGTTGTACACTTACACTATGTGTTTTGTGCAGAGAAACTATCACTTACTTAAGCTGCATTCGGCAGTTTCCAACAGGCCAGCTAGTGCTATTTGAGGCTTTTGATTATAGTGGCAGTCAATTCTTCATAACTACTACTTGGTGTTTCAACAGAACTAAACACGACTACTCATTATGATTCCCCTTTTCTTGCATAGCTTGAAAAAAGAAGGACTAAAATATCTACAGTTTTAAGTTATGGCTCTTGAGTCTAGACTTCAGAAATTACCATTTTACACTGTCATGCATTTTGAGCAAAACTATGCTTTGGCCAATAAAAAAAAGTAAATAAAGGGAAATGGCTGCTCTGTACAAGAACTTCTATGGCTTGGTTATAGAGTAAACTTTCTGACAAATGATAAAAGGAATAATGCAGGGACTTGCGATGGCATGTCCCGGTTGGATGGTATCAACACTGAGGCATTAAATAATGCCATTTCAGTTTTGAGTCAATTTTGTTCGAACTCTTTGACTGGTTCTAGTGGAATACTGGTACAACAACCTTGCAATATTCCAGACACTGATTATCGAGTTATTGGAAGCAGGACTGTACAGATGGTGAATACTAACTGTCCCCCTGGGTCTTCAATGGACTATTCTGGCAATGATGGGTCTAATGGCTTTCATGACTGGTTGGATTAAGCAGTTACATTTAATAGTAGTGTAAGGAGAGAAGAAGTTGGTTCTCACACATCTTTGGATGAATGTTTTATCAGGTTCGAGAAAAGGCTTAGGAAATTTAAATCTTTACAGATGGATAACGCATTTCATCACAAAAGTATTAAGAATCAGAGGGTGCCGAAAGGATTACGTTTTTAAAAATTCCTGAAAGGTGTTATTGCTGGTTCAGCATTCCATCGTGACTTAGTGGACCTGTTAATCATTCAGGTCTTGAACTTATGGCATTAATTATCAAAGACAACAACCTCGGGTCTATATTAGAACATCGAAGTATTACAACTTCGAATGTCATAATATCGAACCCTTTCACTCGAATGCTAAAAATAGCGAAGCTGCAGAATATCGAATACTTTCCTAAGGAAAGTATTCGGTGGGCCATTTCTGCAGCTTCACTATTTCCTCGCCTGTGCAGCGAAGGTTACAGACCAGGTTAAGGTAAGTGTGCGAATGAAGGTGAGTGTGTAATAGGGACCTTAGGGTTAGGGAGCGGGTAAGGTGAGTGTGCAATAGGGACTTTAGGGTTAGGGAGCGGGTAAGGTGAGTGTGCGATAGGGAGTTTAGGGTTAGGGAGCGGGTAAGGTTAGTGTGCGGTAGTTACAGACCTTAGGGTTAGGGTTGGGTTAAGGTAAGTGGATAGCTAGTGGTGTATGTATGGTTTAGTGTAGGGTTTTGTGAAGAGGGTTTTGTGAAGTGTACGTGTGTGGCTTATGTATTTTGGTGTGCTTGTGTTGTGTGTATGTTTGATGGAACAGCAAATTTTTTTCCCTGGGAAAAAAATTGCTGTTCTGAGTGTTCGATGTTATAGTGTTTTGAGTGAAAGGGTTCGATATTATAACCTTCGAAGTTGTAATATTTCGATGTTATAATATAGACCCAATAACCTCAAAATGGGCACTTTATTAAAAGAGATTAAAAACTTGGGAGTATTTATTACTAATGATTTACTTTTTGAGTCTATGAAATATAAATTTGACAATGTTGTTGGGAGAATTAAAAATGATTGTAAAATTAATTATGACCATAAAGGCAAAACGTTACTAAGTGATTTGAGGGTTTTTGAAATTGGGAAAATGTATCCTTTGAAGTAACTAATATGGAGGTTAATTATGGGCATGATGTATTATTCAATGTTCCTGAAGCTATGCATACTGATAATAATGAATTTTTTTAATCTGATACTATTTTAAATACTAATGAATTTTTAGAGTTCCCACCACTGAGATGATCATAATGGTTAGCCTGATGAGACAATTCTGTGAATATGTCCAATTACTGGAGGGGGTCACAATATGCCCAGGAGTAAAAGGTTGACAGGGAGAATGTTTTAAATGTGAATGAAGTGTAGGAAATGCATTTAATTGCAAAAGTTTTAAGATTTATAAATATAGTAATTTAGTAATAGATATTACCTATGCTAGTTTACTTAACAAGGGATTCAACTTTGCACCAGCCACGGGTGCTTGCTTAGTTGATTTGTTGATAGAGTTGAAAATATTTGTCAGGAAAATGAATCTACATTTATTTTTTGATGGGAAGACATTACAGGGAGGGGCACTTAAGTGAAAGAGTACTTTCAAATCCCACCATTAACCCATCTTTAAATCAGTTTGAACTGTTACGTGAAGTGGAAATTAGGAATTTATTTGGTGTTAACAGAACTGATAGGCATTTTAATTTGACCAAAGAGGAAAATGCTTTACTGAATAGGTTAATCATAGATAAGTCAATAAGAGTTATAAAACCAGATAAGGGGGGTGGTCCTTATGGACACTATATTATGTAACCAAAAAAATTTCCATTTGTTATGGATACAGAAACTGCCACTGTGGTCTCACAGCAGGAAGCTGAACTTGCTTTTAAAGTGATTGACATTGTTTTATATAATTTTTAATGTCTGTGGACCTAACTAAAGAGGATTATGATTATAATGTGGTACAGAAACCTATTATCCTCATATTTGGTATCCCTAAAGTCCATAAAAATGTTAAAGACCCTGCTCTAAGACCTGTAGTAGCTTCAGGGGTTCTTAGAACCCTTAGCTAAACACATTAACTTTAAACTGAAGCATTTTTTGATGACAAAAAACATATTCTTAAGGATTCATTTACTTTTTTACAATTAATAGGTGATATTAAGTTTGATGAAGGCATTTTATTAAAAAATTTATTCTCTGACATATCACATGACATTGGTTTAGAATGGTTTACACAAGCTCTCACTTTCTATGAAAAACTAAGATACGGAATAACAAATATCTCCCATTTGATGGAATTTGTTTTGTATAACAACATTGTTTATACTGACACAGAGGTATTTAAACAGATTAAGGGGGTAGCAATAGGGGCTGCATCAGTACCAGTATATGCAAATATAGTCATGTGGTACTGAGAGAAACAAGTTGCTTTTACATCTGAATATAAGTAGAATATCAAATTTTATTCAAGGTTTTTGGGTGATATAGTCTTAATTTGCAAAGGTCAAATTGATAGGTTAAATCAAATTTTATTACACATTAATTCTGCAAATGAATTTGTAAGTTGTACTTCTAGTTGGAATTATTATTTTATTTTAGTATCAACTCATTAGATGTTTTAATATATAAAAAGAAAGAGAAAATGAGATTTGAATCAACTATTTATTGTAAACCCCCATTTTCCAGTTCTTATTTATTATATAGCAGTCATCATCCTTTCAGGCAGAAATATAGTTTAGTGAAAGGTCAGATGGTAAGATTGTCACAGATGGTGTCTGAACCATACGATCTGTGGAAGAATTAAATGTTCTGAAACAGATGTTATGTGAGAGAGGGTGCCCACTAAAATTGTGTGAAGACATAGAGAAGGAAGTTGTTTTAAAGAGAGACACCAATTTTAAACTATACTGGAAGGGGGGAAATTAAGAAATGATACTACTGAGGCCACCACAGTTGGTTTTGAAAACGTTATGATCTTACCTTTTGATAATAGAAACATGAAAATTAAAGAGATTATGGTTAGAAATTGGAAGGCACAAATATATAATCATAAATCATTAATGGCTAAGTTGGGCTCAGACATGAAATTTGTATATACGAGGGTAGAAATATTAAAAATATACTGGAAGGAAATATTAATGTAATAAATGCTGATAGGGTTATGGAAATATGTGGCAAATGTTTTTACTGCCTGTGCATTTATGGGGGTCATAAGATTAGTGTAGTTAATTATTTCAAGTATATTTATTACGAATGAAAATATAACTGTAATACAGCAGGAGTAATTTATCTAGCTTGTTGTAAATCCTGCCAAGCATTCTATGTTGATAAAAATGGAGAGACTGCTTAAGCATAGGAGATATGAACACTTATATAGTATACGATAATGCGATAGTAATATTGCACTGTTTATTATGCACAAACTTTGAAACTTTTAGGCTTTTTGTATTTGAAAAGGTTTCTCATCCCCATAAAAGAAGGTGACTGGCAAACTTTTTTAGAATATAAAGAATGATGGTGGTAGCTCCTTTTGGAAGCAATGCTATTTCCTGGCCTGAATGATAATGTTTCTATGTTAAGATTATGGTCTTTGAAAATATGAATTGTGGTGGTGCATATAATATACTGTATTTTATACGAGTATTTTTAATCTGTTGGATGTTTGCTATGTGTTTTGAGTATGTTTTAATGTAATTATTTACTGTAGGGTTTTTTTAAGAGAATGTTTAGTTAATTGATTAATTAGATTATTAGTATAAATATAGGGTTCATTTTTTATGTTGATTATTCTGATGAAGTCCATCTTAATCCGCAGTGGTGCAGCGGTAGCATTGTTGCCTCACAGCAAAAGGTTCTCCCGTTCGATTCTCGGCTGGAGTGCAGGGAATGCCTTCTGCGTATAGTCTGCATGTCCACCCCACGGTTGGGTGGGTGTTCAAAAGACATGCATAAATGGGCGTGCCTTCGTTGAAGGTTGAAGGTCGAGCTGGCAACTCAGCGTTCGTGAAAATCTACTGTCAATCATTAGCGGACCAGAGTTCCACTGTGGCGACCCCTAACCAAGAAAAGCCAAAAGACAAACAACAACAATTCTGATGAAGTCTATGTTTTATGGACAAAAGCACTCAATTTTATTACTGATTTTGGATTAAAGTTCGATCCTCCTACTTCATCATTCCAGTATTCAATGTTTTTTGTACTTTGATTAAGTTTCTGACAAATTAATACAGCATAAAATTGAACTCTGGTAGATCCCACATCATAAATTACCAAACATAAACATTAAACAACTACTTTACATTCTTTCTGGAAACTACTTGTACATCATTTACGGAATTTCATCGTGTGTGAGATGGTGCAGTGGTTTTAGGTGTCTCCACAATCAAAAATGCTTTACAGTCTTTACCTAATTGGAACTATCACAGCTTTCATGACTTTAAAATCATTTAACATGCAGAAATACAAGTGTGAATGCCCTCAAAGATTCAATACAGCTGTGTGTTAAAATCCTGAAATCTAGCAAAAATGGAAGAAAATGAAATGTAAATGTATCAGACTTTTTAGCTTATTTGTAAATGTTTTGCATACTGGCAGCTTGTAATTCTTAAACAAAAACTTGAAGGTACAAGATGATCCCTACCTCAGAGATGTAATTACCTGCAGCTGGGTGGAAAAATTACTGTATTTAATCAGTTACTTTATCAAAAGGGAGCTTAAGAGGAAATCTAGTTTCAGACAGAGGTTCTTAGATGAACTATTCTTTATAAAAAAAGAATCAAACTTGTGCATATCCCACAACATAAGGTTAGGGAATGAAGTGGAAGTCTTACCAAGACAGAAAACACTGAAGAAGCAGAACCCAGCTATGCAACTGTGATGTCATCAACCAAATAGTAGGACTTTGTTGCAGGAAGGCCATTTGAGTGCATCTAAATGGCAAAGGGAAAGCTATCATGTTTCTGGGAAAAGGCTGGTTCAGCTTCATAATGCTGAATGGCAGTCCCCCAGTAGGGTTAATTAGTCTGGTATCAGGAAGAGGAAAAGTGAGTAGAAGGGTGTAGACAGACATCCACAGTGAGGCATCTTCATTTTTCTTGCAGTAACATCACTGTGCATAATTCCGCCAGGTGGTGGGGGGGGGATACGTAGTAACTTAATTCTGCCAGGTGTAAGGTGATAAGTGGGTACATAATTCTGCCAAGAGGAAGGAGGAATAAATGGGTACATAATTCTGCCAGGTAGAAGGGGAAATAAGTGGGTAACGCATGTCCCTGTAGTATAATGGCCTTAGGGGTTCCATTGCCTTGAACCCTGGATTTCACCACAGCAAAGAGAAATACAGGCATAAAGTGGCAATACACAAATACACAAATGGCATGGTGTACCATTCAGTCCTTTCTATAATTAAACATTTATTTATTTATTCATACATTCATTGCAATTTGTTGACTAGATAGAGCCCACTGTTTCTATGACTCTTCTATACACGTCAATCTTAATGGACATAACCTTTGGTCAGGCTCATATTAATGTGCTTTAATGTAGGATAAGGGCAACTTGCTATTGTTTTCGCAATTTTTAAGAAAACCTCTTTCTCAAGACAGCATATACTGTTAATTATCCTGCTATTCCCTAAAGTCAAAAGTTTAGACTGGTGGTTCTGTGTTATGTTAGTCTAACAACAAATTAAAAAATGCAACTGGTCACCTGACCCTATGAAGCTGAAACATGGATTTACTCCCATAATCTTGCTGGACCATCTCCTTCTGAAGTGCAGTGCCATAGCGATAATCCCACACAGCTAATTGTACACTACCACTTCACCATCTACACTGCTCTCTAAAAATATTAACCGAATTAATGGAACCTGGTCCTGTTGGCACATTCAAAAATCACAGATGACAGGTAAAATATCCCAACCAAGGTACAGAGAAAGGAAAACAGCTCCCTGCATGCCAGTGTGAAGGGTAAGGCCACTGTAAAATGATTTTACCTGTTGGGCCACTGGCTGCATCCTTCTAAGTCTATGTCAATTTGGTCACGCTGCATTTATCCAAGTGATCAGCTTGTTTCACTTCAGGTACATCCACTGTAAATTGAGAGCCACAAGCAATATTAAGTCAAGAACTCTGCAGTCTAAGAAGCCCATGAACAGAGGCTGAAGGACAAGGGAGCAAAATGGGCCAACATGACGACAAATTTAGGTTGAATGATCACTATTCTATCTATACAGGATGGAAAGCTATTGTAAGAATGTAAAGTGTCCACTAAGACTTCTTCAGCTTCTCATTATAAACTCTGCTCTTCTGGACTGTGAACAGTCGATGCAGTCCAATCTGTCTAGAATCTGGGAAATGTGCACAACCTTTCAAAGTGAGGCTGTTGCTTACAGTTCTACCAGCAGGGTTGCATACAGCAGATTTAGGTCCATTCAAAGGATGTGGCAATAATCCTGGCCTGAATGGTGTTGGACAAAGTGGTGTTACAGTGGCTAAGATGAAGTCATGGTTTTGACTTTGAATGTTCCTCCCACTTTTTCTGCACGCTGGATTCCGAGCTTCTAGATAGTCCTATTTTGCCCAGCTGCTCTGGATCCAGTTATCTTCCAGATTGTGTAATCCTCTGTAAGAAATGAGGTATATTGCCATCTTCATTTAAAAATTCAATTATAACATCTACTCTTTTAAGAGCTGGAAAATTATGATACCACATCTAAAGGAAAGGTTACTGAAAAGGTGGTTTTAATTTCAGTTTTAATCTTAACACCTTTTGACTTTCCTGAGCCATGTCAGTGCAATTTCAGTAGTTGTCAGCGCATGAAGATTACATTCATTAGGAATTGTGACAGACCTCCTTGCAGAGAAGGATTAGCAGATATATTCAACACAAGTTCTCCTCAACATCTCATCAGATTATGATGATGTGGATCATGGAGTCTTGACTGAGCACCATTGGTCTCACTGTGATCTTTCTGTCACATTCCTTGACATCCTGCCCCATACTTGATGGGGCTTTCAAAGGGTTGTCACAGGCATAAGTTCCTTCTCAAGGTAACATCTGTAATATGGAGTTAACAGAGTCCTGTTCTGGCCTCATTGCTCTTTAAGGTGCACATGCTACTGCTGGGAGATACTATTAGGTGACGAGGGAAGGGATTTCACTGACATACTGATACTCAGCTTTACTTTTCATTCCTTCAGCAGCAGATGACAACTGTTGATACTTTTGAGGACTGCCTGGTGGTAATTTCTTAAGCAGATGAGTGTTAGTTACTTAAGGCTGAGTCCTACCAAGATATAAGCTATACAATGCAAACAACTGTAAGCCCTCCATCACAGCAGCATGTTTTCTTGGTATGTTCAACTTCAAACAAAACTTTTTTTTGGTCCTCGAATTCTGGTAGACGGGACAACAGACTGGGGGAGCTGTCCAGGGTGCCAGATGACTTAGCTACAACTCTGCCATCCATTATCCCATAGGAATTTATGGTGGGAATAGGTTGCCATTTGTGTAAAACTTACTGAATCTGATCTTGGATAATATTTTGTCCCTAAAAGATTGGGTAGCAGCACTTGCAAAATCTTCATGTTACTGCATCCAGAATACTGACTGGATTAAGCACTTTGTATCATCACAGGACAGTCTGGCATTAACTACTTCCACACCATTTACACTGGGCTTCCTTATGTCAAGCGCAACCACCTGCAGTCTGTACTGAATGCTATAGTCAAGCCATTTATAGGATTCACTCCTCTGCTGTGCAGTGTCCTAGCTAACAGTAATTTCAAGGTTGGCATTTAAGATGTTGTTTTTAACTTACTAACCCTATATATTCTCAGTCTTGCTCCACATGGGCGGTGAGGGGGAAATGCTGATGATTCCCTGGATGCTTCTAGAAACCTGTTAATTCATTTACATGCCATCACTTTCATCTTATGAACTCCCCAACTGAACTTTGGGAATGAACTTCAAATGTCTGTTTTAGCAGAATCCTGACAACATATATCTACTCCACAGGGTACATTACAATGAGAGGTCCTTGGAGTATTAGATATTACATATCAGCTTTACAAACATTTTATATCAATTTATTTGCTTTCATTCTATGTTCAATACTCAGTTTGAAAACTTGAGCTGAAATTAATTTAAATTAAATGAATGAATGTCCATTAATTCAGTATTGGTATTTCTCTACTCAAACTCTAACAGTCATGCTTTTTGTTCCCCAAACCTGTCTGGCCGTCAAACCACCTAGAGTCATGCCCATGCAGTAGCCACAATATTTGTGTTACATTGAAACTGAAGTCAGCCCATAACCCTTGCAATAGCATTTGCAATTTCTGAATAAGGCCTCTCAAAGTGGTTTTAAATTGACCTGGTAACTGTTACACGTATTCCAGAATCTTCACTTAGTGTTACATAAACATAAAACATGATAACAGACTATTGCTCAGAATCATGAGTAGGCTTTTTATATACCATTTTGAGAAAATCTGGGGTGAGCAGTAAGACAAGAATGTATCCATCAGGAAGTTATAACATGTGTACAAAGGAATTTGTTGAAGCATGAGGAAAAAGTCATCCCAGAATCCTCTAACAATTCAGAAGACAGCATAATGCAGGCCATCCAGCCATGCGTTTTCATTATCTATTTTTCCCAATTCAGAGCTGTTGGGAGCTACAGCCAGTCTCAGCAAGCTATGGATATATGGCAGAATCCATGGAAGCAACTCAGGATGGGATGCAAATCCATCACAGGACAGACAGCTACAAACACACACGCACACACACACACACACACACACACGCACACACACACACACACACACACACACACACACACACACACACGCGCACACATGCACACACACACACACACACACACACACACACACACACACACACACACACACCCGCACACCCGCACACGCACACACACACACACACACACACACACACGCACACACACACACACACACACACACACACACACACACACACACACACACACACACACACACACACACACTATGTACAGTATAATCTCAAATATCACCAGTTTACATACATATTTTTGGAATGTGCTAAGCAAACCACTTCCCGGGCAAAAATCCATAAGGACACCCAGGAAGAAGATGCAAACTGCCACAGAGAAGGCACACCAGCCAAGACCCAAAATGGAAAATGAAGCACTGTGAGACAGTAATGCCAACTGCTACACAAGTGTGCTGCCATATGCAGTGAGAAAATGGACAGCTATGAATGACACTGAATTTCATTTCAAACTATAACTTACACAACTAAAAAGCACAAGAACAGCAACTTATAATGCTAATAACTGACCCTAGATTTTAAAATATTTAATTTTACTGCTTTTGTAAATCCTGGAACACAGCAGATTCAGATTATGAGGATAGTATTCGAGAAGACAGTTACTCTGTTTCATGTAATTTTTGTCATGTTTAATATAATCAATCTGAAGAACTAAAGGGATTCTTACCCAGCGAAGAATCACATATCTTTATTGCCAAATTAAAGCATTTGTTTATAAACCATGCATGAACTGTATCCAGTGCATAAAAGACTATCGTCACCTGTCTTTACTCAATGCCAGCATTTACTAGGTTTGTAAATATTTTAATTACAGTTATGTAAACTCAGTGCAGAAATTAAACATTGTATTTTTACAACAGTTTTGGGTCTTTGTAAAAAATTTTCTATGCTCCTTTCCGATTTTCATCACAAGTCAATGCATTATTTCAAGTGTTTTATGAAAAGTGAGATGCGCACATCAATTTAAAAAAGCAAGCAATTCTTGTCATTATATATGGACAGAACTAGTAGTAAAAACACTAACAGAATGTGATTATACAGAATTAAGATGCTGGAGAAGGTTAACATGAACAAACCACAACGATCAATTACAATCTGAAGTGAAGACATCTTTCACAGGCTTTAAATGTCTGGCTGGGAAATGAGAGCAGCACGAATTACAGAGTTCATCGGAAATCTGTACAACTCCCAGGATGCATTGCAATGAGTATAAATGTAGGTGTTTATTTCTCTGTAAAATCTTTGTCAGGGATTTTTTTTTTCTGGTACCTGCTATTAAGGAAATTGCTTAAGGGGTTTTGTATTTTTCCCTGCTTCAAAGACTTGTGCGATGCTCGCTATCATGGCATTTGTGCTATCATCTGAATTTGTACCATTTCTGGCCTAGAGTCAAAAATGTCATCCTAGGCACATTGATGAACTATGACACTGAAGAATGTCTTTATCCATGACATTTTTCTGATTTAGTTATTTCAGTAACAATGAAAAAGCTCTGATGTTCTCTACATTATTTTTACTGTTATGTTTAATAAATATTTCTTTTAAATACATTTATATTTGTCCCACAGATGAGGAATCAGGGTGTCTATCATCTCTAATATTCCAGTAACCGGAGATCAAGGAAAAAGTTCTATATCATGGAGGGCTGCCTTTCTCCTCCTATGTGACGGAAAGGAAATGAGCAGATCAAGCACATGATCCCAAGACAGAACTGCCAGGGTATGGGATCTATAAGGATCTGATGCCAAAAGTCTGGGATGGCTACATTTCAGAATGCCTGTGCAATTTGCTAACATCAAAGAGTTCCTATATTCTAGTACCAGGACTGCAAAAAGTAAAACTAATGACACTTTTGAGGTGCCAGACAAGTAAAGTCAAGAAAATGAAGGCCCAGGCATCACACCCACCAATACTGAAAACAACAGCATTAACCTTCCAGCAAAATCAGTAAGAGGACATGAAGAAAAGTGTCCACTGCAATCCCCCTCCTCCTCACTTAGATATCTTAAATCAATGATCGCACAACCAAGGGAAAAGGGCAAGCACCTTTAAAGGGGTAATGTGATGTAGTACACCATATCCAATATGTTGCTTTATGTCACAGCCAACACAAACTGTCACTGCAGTTACTCAGAGTAGCCTGCAACTGTTAACCCTGAAGAACGGTTTCCCCAACACAAATACATGGTGTGTCATGCAGAACACTTTACAATCACCTGCACTGCAATACTACTGATACAGACCATGACATCAAAGAAAGTCTGATTCAGAAAGATGAGAATTGCCATGAACACAGCAAGTTTTGCTAACTCAGGCACTCAGTAAGAGATCTGCCATGATACTGCCTCTAATATGAGTTGACACAATGAAATAAGAGTATCCGAGTGGTTGAAGCTGCCTCCCAGATAAAGGGGAAGTCAATGGAATTCTCAAAGGAATGCCTCTGGTAAGGCCTATAAAGAAAATCAATCAATCAGATAAAATATGACTAATAATAATATCACTGATTGCCCTTCACATGGTGGCAACATGTATGCATAATCTTAAGTCAACAGAGTCCACATTAAGAGTCTGATGGGAAATGTGCACCTTATTATTAGCTTCACCATCCTTGCAAAAAATAGTAAACTTTTTTTTTTAATTTCAGTGTTCCAGAACATACTCTAAAACATTATATAGGCCACCTTGTAAGAATATCATCAGTAAATACTGCCCTTGTTTTTAATTATCTTGGCGTATGGCTGGAATCATTGATTATATGGTACCACATGTACAAGCTTCAGTCCAAGACTTTCCAACAGACTAGACCATGGTGGAGGTACTAGACATTTTCATCCAGTGTCAAAAACCTTGCAAGAGAATGTGGTTATTTTTCCACAGTTGGAAAATGGGCTCCCCCCGGTGTTATCTTAACCATAAAATAATCTAAACTGCTTTTGGTACACACTGAATAATATTTTTTTTAGTTCATCATCTCATCACACCCTAAATGTCTCACTGTTTCAACTCACAGGATAGTAAATACCACCATTAGAGTCAGAAGACTACTGAGCAGATGTTGAGGAATCCATACCAACCCTGAAGGTGTAGTACATCAGGGTACGTTTCCAGAGTACTGTGAAGTACCCCAGAGTTAATACACAAATATAGCCAGTTAAGGGGTGAAGTGCAGGTGAGGTGGGACAGTTCAAAGGGCTGCTTAGGGGCTTACTGACTTACCCCATCCAAACACTTAAAATGTAATAGTGAGTTTTGTAATTCAATGCTTTACCATAGTAATCCAACTTATGTTATCTATTTTTGCAGTTGCAGGACTTGGAATATTGGGTCTTGCAACTGTGGTAAGGAACAGCTAGAACATCACTGTGAAACTTTCTCCCAGTGTAAGAACAAGATGATGTATGTGTTAAGTCTCTTCACCTTTAAACTGTAGTGCCTAGATCACTGCCCACCCTTTCTTAGAAACTGGTACCCAAGGAAGATGCCTGATTTGTCATGATCTAATGCCAATGGTGTTTCAGTCTTTATGTGATCAAAATCATTGACCATCAACTTACATTTGATCTACACGTCCATAATTGCATAAAAAAGACTCACCAAAAACTGGGTTTACTCTATCAAAATAAAAAATTCCTCACCACAGACTCTAGACTCTCCTTTGTCTATGCTTACTTTCTTCCCAGTCTACTCTATGCCTCTCCAACCTTAACTAACTTACAATCCTCTCTAAAGCCTAAGCTACAACTCACTTATAACAAAGTTACTAGATTCACTACAAACAAACCTTACAACTCCCTTTACTGTCTTTCTCTCAAATCTCTAAGCTGGCTTGAATTTCCTCACCAGCTCTTACTTCCTCAACTGCTCCTTAATCATTCTATCCCCTACAAACCTACCTCCTGCCCTGCCATCTCATCCCTCATCTCCTTATATTCTAATACTTGCTCTCTCTGAAGCTTTGACCACTTCCTCTTGGAAATCTATAAGCCCAGAAGAATAACTGCCAACATCTATACAGCTACTCTGTTGTCTTAGCATGGAACAAACTCCCTCTGTCCATCAGAACTACATCCAATACTCATAACTTCAAAAAAGCTTTAAAAGAAACTCTACTAAACTCATGGACCTGCTCCTGCCAAAGTCCAACCTAACTCTCTTACTTTTGGTATTTTAATTCATTCAACTATCCATCCTGTACCACCCTAAGTACATTTATCACATCACTATTTACTATTCAGATGTGTTTTCTATGCTGCCTGTGTACTGCTCTCATCTTCTCTACTTGTCTGAATTGTTTTATTTCATAAATTTTTACTCCTGAGCTTCCTTACCTGTTCTACTTTGTATTACATCTGGAAATCTATATATGACTATAGACCCATCATTGATTTCTTGTAGGATTAACTTCACTGCCTGCCGATTTATTAATTTGTCTACTGTATTTGAGATTTTATTGGGATATACAGTTATCTCTGTACTAGAGTATTTGCATGTATTTAAAACATTTCTGTGCTTACTTCCAGTGAAAATGGGTTCATGCTCAGTCAGATATATCCGGTTAACAAATGTCAAAATAAATAAATAAATAAATAATCTAATATCAGATGGAATTGGTTGGGTTTGCTCTGTACTAGACCCTATTGACAATTTGCTTTTGCTTTTTCCTTTCAAGCAGGATGTCAGACTCATTAATGCAGTTTAGAGCCAGACTCACTAAGAATCTAAATTCTAAGACAATCTGCCAGTGGAAAGGATCGCCTCATGATACTTGAGCCCACTACTCACCAATGTCTCCTGCTATGTCACTGCTCTTGCTTTCAATACTGCAACCTGAAGAGTCCCTTTCGCTGCCTTTTGGTGTGTACATTTTAATACTTTACCTGATTACATTCATGTTTTTGTAGTACTTGTATATTTATATATTCCAATATACTTGTGTGCCTTTTACATATGTTTTGGCTTTTATGTCTATATTTACTTGTTGATCTGTGTGCATATCTGTGCGTGCATACACACACACACACACACATATATATATATATATATATATATATATATATATATATATATATATATATATACACATACACACACACACATGCATACATATAAATATATATTAAATACATATATATATATATATATATATATATATATATAAAACACACACACACACACACACACACACACACACACACACACACACACACACACGTATATATACAGGTGTGTGTGTGGGGTCCCTATTGGATCACTGAAGTTTCAAAACTTCGACCATCATAAGGCCGAGACCATATGACTGAAGTTTTGAAACTTCAAAACTAAAAAAAAAAAAAAAAAAAAAAAGTTTTCTTTTACAATTTTGCAGGGGGGATAGCACCCCTGCACCCCCTACACCCTCTGCACATTAAATATACCAACTCCGAGATCACACTACAGTGAGGAAAACAGTAAATTTCCGATTCTGCACTGTACTGCAATCTCCATTCAAAACTTTTGATCCGATAGGGACCCATATGTGTATTTATCTATATCTACACATATAGCCATAGATACAGATATACTTTACTGACACACTTGCTTTAGTGATTTTTGCCTGGGTTGTTCCTGAAACTCTGAAACCAGTTCATATCTATAGCTAGATGAATAATTCATCTTACCAAATTAACAAACATTAAATGAATACATTTTGACATGTTTTACTATAAGGCCTACTTATAGCCTTTATCATTAAGGTGTGATATAAATAAATGCTAAGGCTGAGAGTGAAGATGCAGTGCACACAGGTATACTACAGCTCAGCATATGAAGTAACTAGAATACAACTCATCGACAGCAGAAAAATGATGTCTATCAGATTCCTTAAAGAGATCATTAGGTCAGTAAGATGTACAAGGTGCATTAAAGGAACTGCATGGCTAGCAACTAACACAGACTGTCATTCAACACTAGCCAATGTCTAGTCAGTGAAGAAAGATGAGTTTGTCAATGAACTTTTTCCAGTAAGTACAGTTACTAATCGGAAGTGAGGGGTTGGGGGCTAATACCTACATTTACTATTTGCATGGTACAGTTTTGTCAGTTGAGAGTGCTGATAGTTTCTGATTGCAAAATGCAGTGCTGTAGTGTTGACCATTACATGCAAATCCATACATAAAGAAACTGGCAATAAAGTTGTACTTTAATCACTTCAGAAATCAATGAGCATCAAACCTCATCATACGTGATGCTTAAAACTGCAAACTAAATAATCACTGCTGATCGAGTGCTTCATACTGGGTTTATATTAAGTGATCGAATGATTAGGTGATCGAACACCTAAACATCGACCACACATTATCGAACTGCAAAATAGCAAACGCCACCGGGAAACATTACCATCGGCCACAAAAAAAAAAAAATAATAACTTTACAGCCAAACTAAGTGGGGGGCTGTGTCCCCAACACCCCCCTAACTAAATATACCAATTATGTGATCGCTCCACAGTGGAGAAAATGGCAAAATCCAGTGAACTGCCAAGTGAAATCTTTGCCTGCGCTAAATTGGCCGTTCGCTGTTTTTTGCTTTCGATATTACATGGTCACTGTATAGGTGTTCGATCACCTAATCATTCGATCACATAATATAGACCCTTCATACCCTGGAAGTAAAATTAAATGAGCATATTATAAAAATCTGATAACCAGCACAGCTCTCCAATCATGCAAAAAGTATTGCACATGGCCTGAAACAATCTGTTTATGCTGTCAAACAAGAAAAAGGCCAAAAATAGTTTGCCCTAGCTGATCACTTACATTAGCTAGACATATACAGCTTCAGTGACAGAAAAGTCATCCTCTTTGGAGAGGGTCACTGTAAGAGCAAGTCTATTCTTAAGAACAGAATAATCATCTGCTATATCCAAGATTCCAGACTGATTTTAATTAAACTATCTCTCCTCCCTGCGGGGACCACTGCAGGGATCATACTATCAAAGATACTATCAAAGATAACATTGCAGATGGCTAGAGACTCCCTTAAATATCAAGTATCACTGCATACTACACAGGGAATATACTGAAGTGTAGCAGATCATAATACTAAACACTTGCAAGTTTTGGCATTTTTGTCAAAATAATTGTGACATTTGCTTCAAGAAAGTTGAAGACTTTTCTGAGAATCATTGGAAGACATAGGTTATGACTTCTTCGTCAATTGCAATTTACAACTATGCTTGTGGTAGGAAAACAATATCTAAGGATTACCACACCCTGCATTTTCTTAGGACCAGAAAGTAAAATTGATTGTCATGGGATTTGTCTGAGAAAAGCTGTTAAGAGACAGTTTAAAACACATGGATTCTAATTTAAAGGAAAATACCTGAAATCAGTATGGAAAAAAAAGAGTTTTTTAGACCCAAAATTTGATTTTTTTTCACTTGTTTACAAAGTTACGTTAACTGCACTGCTTTAGACTTTTTTTCAGCCTTGACATAAGCCATTAACTACAAGAGGAAATGCAATTCATGGACAGTTTAAACAGGCAATCAACCATCACATTTTTGGAATGTTAAAGGACACATGGAGCATGGAGGTATGAAGCAGAGCTCTTAACCACTGGCAGGAGTCAGTCAGAAGAAAAGAAAATGGACAGGCCAGAAAAGACAGTAGGCAGCAGAAGAAAAAAAGATGATGGTTAAAGAAAATCCTCTAGTTTAACAGAGAAAGGTGCCTCCTCAATGATGACTACTAATAAAGAGAGATTAAAACAGAGTCTCAAAGGTACCTGGTCCTGGTGCTTCAAACCATTAAGAAAAAGCAAGCATCTTTACCAGTACCTGCACCACAGACATACTGCATTATTTTGGAAGTTAAAGAGATGGCAGACTCATAGTGCATTATAGTGGACAAGCCAGCAACAATAACACCATATAAGGCTTCTTCCGGTATTCAGCCAGGTGGTGTCACTCCCATCCTCACCATAAAACCATTTGACTGTCAAAATCAGGGCAACTACAGGAAGGATTACAAAAAAAATACCAGATGTGTTGGATAAAGAGAAATCTAATCACCACAGCAAAACAGCAGAGAGTATAGGAGTCCATACATAAAAATACATTTACAACTCAATGCCATGTCAGAGTCAGACATGGCTGAAGTAGTAATTATAAGGCATGCTTGAGCTGGGTCTGAAAAATTTTCCTGACAATGTTGTCTCATCTACTACAAGTACCAGTTTCAGAAGGTCAACTACTCTGGCATAGAGCTGACAATACTATTAAAACTCTTTGAAAAGAAAGATAATATCACTGAGGTTTAAGGACATTAATCATCCTCCCATTTCTCAGGCTCAGAAACTAACTCACTTCAAAAATGCATTTTTATATGAAAATTGGACCTCCCCATAAACTTTGCCCTTGTCAACAGAATAAGAGCAATCATAGCTTACTTTCTGCAGCCTCAGCTCACACAGCTGAGTAACAATAACTACAGCCCTGAGGACTCCTAATTATTGCCCTTTACCCTCTCCTTCATGGCCCCGGGGGGGGGGGGGGTATTGCTTTTTTTACGTTTTGTCTTACCAGGCAATAATTTCAGTATTTCACTTCATGCACCTAGTGCTAACTCCTTTATTTACAGTCAGAAAATAGTAATACATAAGATGTCAACACATTTTTAAACCTCTGAAACGGAGTGTACCAAGTAAGCACTTCTACTACATTACCCAGGTATATCTTTGAGTAAGAAACATGCACATTGCTACTTTAAATATGATTCCATAAATTAATATTGCTTCCATAGACACCTTTTACTTCTAAATAAAAGTGAACTGCATTCCATACAAAATATTTGTTTTAACTTGAGAAGACAGTTACAATGTATTTTCCTTCCAAAGAGATTTTTACTGAATTCAAATAGAACACTGAACAGCACACCTGTTTCTTTAATACAGAAGCCCATTGTTTACTCTTTTTCCATAAGTCTTCACTTCAAGCTGAAAAAGATGTCACCATAACACTTGGACCTGGTGCCTTCAAATCAATTTTGCTTCAGCTTGCCTGCAAACAACTGTATAAAATACTAGAGTGACATACCACATAAGCAGTTATACGGGACATAATATTCTCCAATTTCAAGGAATGTACTACTCATCTCTGACATTGCTCTTTCTGAGACTAACTACACCTCCAGGATATCCATTTACCCAGTTCCCTCAGCAGAAAAAAATATTGCACATGAACAGACATTAGATTCACAGAGATGACAATACAGCTTGCCATCCATTTCTCCTGTTTGGCAACACCTCATTTAAACATTTTCCTTTTTCACATATACAATACGAATTGTTGATGTCTTTTCATTTTTAGGGAAACAATTTTCATTCTATGTCTTTGCCGCTATTTGATAGATAGAGAAGCTTTTTCTCAAGATAAAGCATGACAAATTATATCATATTCTCATGGCATCGGTTTGCCCTAGACAGCCATGACTTCCTCTTCTTATGGAGTTAACCAATCTGCCTCCATGGCCCTTATCTCTGACAACACTATATTAATTCACAGCATACCTCTCAACCTGCAGACATCAAAAATATGGACAAAGGCACATGAAAAGTAGGCACAGCTGGCCACAAATATGGACAGTAATCAACATAAAATTTGCATGTATAATAATGCAACTCTGCCCACCCCAATGGAATTGTGGGATACCAACACATTCAAATAATTGTGAAAATGTTTCCCAATTTAACATTAACTCTGAAAATATATATTTACAAAGAAACACTAGTTAAAGTCCCTTTACAGCATTAACAAAAAAATCTTAAGGGAAGTAGTAGATAATTGGGATGTAAAACACTTTGCGTTCTACTTTCTGCCTGCCACACTTCTACCAAGGACACACTCACATCACGTTAGCTGCACCCTTACATACATTCATTAAAATAACATACATCAGTAACTGTAATAACATATATAAAAAACTGTGCACTCTATTAATCTTAATAGGAAACTAAAGTCTGTCATAACAATCATTGGTATAATAAGCCACTATTGCTGTCAATATGTGGGTATCAGGTCAATCTGATCAAAGGAAGAAAAAAATCTAATTTGGAAACCTTCTGCTCTTGTAGTTATGTAAATACCAATGTGCATTAGTAGGTTTTGTAAACAAATCTGGTAGCTGCTAATGCTGGGCATTGACTCATACCTCTAACTGTCCCCAAAATACACTCATGTTTTAGCTCTATCCAGGTCTCTCTTCTTAATCCCAATTCCCTGCCAAAACTGGTGACTTTTGGAGAAAAGGTGATGAATCACACAATATATAATGACAATAATTAGAGTTAAACACTTTTTTTTTACTAACACAAATCGGAGCGCTCTACCATGTGCGGTGCTGTTGAGACCTATTTATTCTTTAAGCTATTTTTTGCATTAACTAGGTCATCCCTATCATACTTGTCAACTGCCCCAATTTTTGCCTCTTATTTTTGGTCTGCTCCTCATTAAATGTATGGTTTTCTGGTAAATCACTATGGACTGAAGTAATTAAATAATGACATAAATTTGCATTTCTGACTTCATGTCCTTCAGAAAATGCATGCCAACACAAACCTGTTACTCTAGCAATTTTCTAATATTATAAGAAAAATATTTGAAATCTGTCCCTGTTTGTGACCTTTGTTCCACCATTATTTTAAGATTTCTTGCACTAAGAGGTTGAGAGGGGGAATTTCGAACAACAAAAGCCACACTGGATTATCGAAATGAAGCTGCCATTTCAATAATCCAGTGTGGCTTTTGTCATGTGAGTTTCTGTTTTGCTACACATTGTTTTTTTCCTTCTTTACTGGTGGATTGATGGGGGGATTTATTCGGCATCCTAGAAGTGCTGTTATCCTGCCCATGAAAGTGAGGGATACAGTCTGCTCACTTCACAAAGTAGCTTTTTTTTGTTCCATTGTAAACCCTGATTTGAAAGTATAGATATGGACCAAGGACCATGCATATTTGTATTGTGTAAGGTAATTCACTTCATCTCATGGGGACCCCTCAGCTTGATGAGTGCAGGGCACAGGAAACTTAACATAATGAGGTACCATTATACACACACACACACACACACACACACACACACACACACACACACACACACACACACACACAAAGTATAGAAAATTGTCAATTCATGTCGGAGACTTTTTGGAATGAGAAAGAAAGCAGGCATACCTCATGAAAACCGACCAACTGTAAGCATGTAGTTGGAAAATATTTGTTTAAATCACCACACACTCCCAAATAGAACACATCCCAGTTCCTTTTAAAAATGTACTGATACAAACAGCAATTAAAAGTTATCTCCTAAGGGCAAAGATACACCATAACTGGTATTTGTATTTCAGTTTCAATGCCCGTATAAACATCAACTTGAGAAATAACATCTACTACTTTAAGTGATATACAATTTCAGAAGTAAAAAAAGACTGACACACTGAATTTGGGAATTCATGGCACCTACTATTCTGCACCCAAAACAGAAAAATCCAATGGATGTGGTACAGTTGAGAGGTATGATTCAGAGGAAGGCCATCATTAAAGTTTTAAGTCTTTGAATCTTGCAGCTTGGAAAATAAAAGACTTGTTCTTCACAGCAAAGCTTTATGCGGTCAAATATTATACATCTTAAGGAAGTCAAAAACTTAACATCCAGAACAATTTGGCTATAAAAACAGAAAGACCCACAAGAATGACCAGCCTCTTATACAAAGCCAGGGAAAGACTTACCATGGAATTAATCAGTCAGGAATAAGGAAATAAGGCTCTGGATGACATCAAGCTATCCTATAACTGAATACCCAAATGACTTACCCATTATGCAGGGAGGTTTGTCTCAAATAAACCACTGGTGTCAAAAGCAGTCTGAATTAGGGACTGTGTCTAGATCTAGGGATGTCACTGTCCCCCTTTACTCAACCCTGATTAGGCCAACCATTGAATATAATGCCCCTTGGCATGTATCTGTCCTAACACATGCAACAACTAGAATACCGATAGAGATACCTTAATAAAAGGATACAAGACCTAAGCAACACATCTTAAATGGACCAACTCAAAGCTCTGACACTATACTTGGCATCCTACAGACTGGTAACAGGTGACTTGTGTCTGTCGTATAAAGCATCCTCCGATCCATTGTTGATGGATTTAATGCACATCAGCACGTCAAAATACTCAGAAATACCTGGTCTAGGGATCTAAACATCTTCTGCAACATCAACAGAATGATCTCATGGGACAGGTATATTTCATAAAGGATGCTACTACAGTTGAACAGATTCTTCATCTACATAAAACAAAGTTTATCCATGTCCATTTTTAAGTGTAACTTGATCTAGGGATGGGAAACAGAAAATTTACCCCAGGACTGCTTACTGTACAACAAATGGATATAGGCAGCTCCTAAATGCTTTATTGCATGCATTGGTCCCCTCAAATTATCTATGGTATGAACCCTGTTATTCTCATTAGGGGTAATACATAATTATCTGCAACATAATGGGTAAGACCAATCTACAACCAAATGGAATGGGTTAATTCAAGCAAAAAAAGGGGAAACTGGCTGGGCTTAAAATGGCTGGCAAGGGAAGCTAGCCTGGTACTTACCTATAAAGCTACTATACCAGTATTCTGTAGCACAACCAGGCATGCTCTTGTATCTAGGTCCCTTTCTCCATGATCTCTACCTCTGTCCACATTTTAACAGTAACAGTGGCTGAGTGAAAATCTGCTTAAAAATATATTTGAAATATAGACCATGTCTGGTTCCAGACCTGAACTTCATATAGTAATAAAAGATGACTAGGCATCCTTTTGGAAACGGCTACTTTGGCAGATATTAATTTAATCTGCTGCAAAGCACCCTGGACTCAGCATCAAGCAGGAAGACTTCAGTTATAACACCTCATGTGCAGGCCACCTCATATATACTACATGACTTCAGAATTACCTTTAATGACTAATTTGACTGTCAATCATGCCAAAGTATATTACTGCACTTTCTGATCTATTCACTTATATAGTAGAGCTCTGTGCAAACCACCAACAATACATAAATAAACAGGACATACCATCCTTTTTAACTTGGATCATAGGATCAAAGGAGGTTACTAGGCTAATGGCCCTGGGGCCCTTACAAGACTAGCCAAGAGTTTATCCCCAAAAAGAAACCTCAATCAGCACCTGTCACCCCTGTTAATGTGGGACACAGGTGGAACCCCTGTGACAAATTTGTGGTTTCCCATCCACTCATCAAGATTGCTCTTGAAGAGGGTCAGCGAGATACTCTGTTTGATGTGTATGTGAAGTCTATTCCAGAAACAGGGCAACCTCTGGGAGACAAACCTGTCTCTCCAGCAGGTTTTGCTGATGTTGCATATTAGATTCAAGTCTTTTGAGCAGGTAGTGCATGAGGAGTTAGACTTACTGATATACAATATCTCTAGTAGGGCAGGGTCCGAGATTACCTTGGAGGCGAGACACAGATCACCCCTAAGCAATGTGTACGATACCGAGTAGGGTGATAGTAATTTGAGCCTGTCTGCATAGGACAGGTGTTGGAGACCATGGATTCTCTTTGTGAAGTATTTCAGTGGCCTTTCCAGTTGGTGTAGATGTTTGGAGAGGTACATCTCAAACAGGGTGTTATACTCAATTATAAACTTAATAAGGGAGGAGTACAGAGAAATAATAACCTCCTTTTTTCTGGATTCAATCCCTTTACTTATGAGATGAACCAAGTAAAAGGCTTTTCTGACCACTACAGCTACATGATGGTTGAATGAGAGGTTATCAACCCGAGCACCAAGATCTCACACCACAGGTTGTGTGCTTAGGGGGTTGCCATTGATGTGGTAATCAGTAGGGGTCGTGTTTTTGCCGAATGGTATGATGATACATTTTTTTGCATTTAGCTTGAGGCCATGACTTTGGCACCAGTCATTTGTTGCTGTGAGACCCTCTTGCAGTATGTTAACATCATTTGGGGAGTCAATGACAGCACCCAACTTACAGGCATCCACAAACTTGGTCAGCCAAAGGCCTTTTGTCTTTGCCTGGACTTCTGAGAAATACATTCCAAACAGCAGGGGTCCCAGGACAGATCCCTGGGGAATTACACTAGTGACAGGTCTGCTATCAGAGTGGAGGTGCCTATTTTGACTTTGAGGGTCCTCTCAGTGAACCAGTTGGCCACCCACCAGACGAGATAGGGATTTATACCAAGTTGTGTTAGCGTTTCAATGATGCCCAAGTAGGGGACTGTGTCAAAACCCTTGGCCAAGTCAAGGTAAGCTGTATGCACTGACTTTCCCTCATCCAGAGCCTTAGTGACAGTCTCAAAGAAGTCAACCAGCTTCAACAGGCAAAATCTGCCCTTGACAAATCCGAACTGTGTGGGGTCAAGTGCTTAGAGATTGCCTATGTCCTTGCTTATGAGATCCATAATAATACGCTCCATGGCTTTACAGATCAGACTTGTCAAGTTAATGGGGCAATAGTTTATAGGGTCAGTAGTGGCACAACCTTTGTGCAAGGGGATGACAATGGCAGTTCTCCACTCTGCTGGAAAAAAGCCTGTACTTAGGCTGTGGTTAAATAGGATGCTCAATGGCGAAGCCAGTTCTTGCTGAAGATGGTGCACAATACATCCTGGGATACTATCAGGTCCCATGGAAGCTGTATTCTTTGCCTTGGATAGGGCCTGTAACACTTGATTTATGGAGATGTGAGGTGCAGGACAAGTATCATGGATGTTGAAAGGGCCTTTGGGGGGACAGGAGGGTGAACTTTGCACTAAACCTATCTGCTAGCAGGTTGGCTAAGTTAACAGGATCAGTGTAAGTGATACTGTTAAGTACTAATTCGGAACAAACCTGGGCTTTGCCACGGAGGTTCCTGATGTAGCTGAAGAAGACTTTATGGTTTCCCTTTGTTTTTGAGGCTAGTTTTGATTCATAATTGGCCTTGGAGGTTTTCACTATTGATCTAATTTGCTTGTTGAGACTAAGGAGGGAGTTTTTCTAATATGGAATTTGTTCCTTTTTACCCTTGGACAACAGTTTCTTCCTTTTATTGTAAAGCCTGTTGAGTCAGGATGTCCACCAAACAGGTTTGTGTTTCCTTGAGGAGCAAATTTTAGTTCTGTTGGGTATGGCTGAGTCCATGCAGTTGTGCAGGTGCTTGTATAATGCACTAGCATACTGTTCAGCATAGTTGTCTGCATCCTCTGAGGGGGGCAGTGGTGTGAAGCTACAGACACCCTCCCTTAGGAGGCTGTAGTCAGCTTTTGAGAAGTTTTTTAGCTTGATTATGGCTGGGGTGGTTGGGTGGGAAAGAAACTTCAAATGAGGCAGTCCGATGATCTGATCTCACCAGGCAAGAACATACCATGGGAGTGATGCAGTGGTCAGCCATGCTGGTTAGAACCAAGTCCAGAATGTTATCTCCCCTTGTGGGGGATGAGATGAGCTGGTCTAATGCGTTAGAACTGATGAAGTCAGGGAATCATTGAGAGAGTGCATTAGTACAAGAATAGTTCACCCAGTCTATGGTGGGGTAGTTGAAGTCACCAAGGATCAGAGTGTTAGGGGGTACCTTGATGGAGTCCAGTAGATCCAGGTAAGAGGAGTAGGTGTCCTGAGTCATGGAGGGGAGTCTATAGCTAGCTATAACTTGGATGGGTGTCATGCCAACTGCCAGCTGCACCTGCAGTAGTTCCAGTGTGTCATGCTGGCAAACCAGTCTGGAGGTGTGCCTGTCCTTAATGAAGATAGAGACTCCATCACCATTAGTCTTTCCGACCTCATTTTGGGATCAGAATGTGTGGAATGAGGTATAGCCTGGTAAGGATGGGGTCCTCTCCATAGCCCTGAACCAAGTTTCTGTGACACACAGTCCATTTCCAGGTTAAGGCTCCTATTGTTAAGCAGCATGACCTTCAATTTGCTTTTTGACAGATCTTTTATGTTGGAAGGTTTGTCTTTGGGACATTGCCTAAAAAAGGCACAATGGAGGAGGCAAAATCCTTGGCCAAGATCCGGAAACCCATTGGTGACAGGTGAAGGCCATCTCTGGCAAAGCATCGAGGCTTGTCGACCATATCATCCCAGGCAAACAGATACTAGATCACCTTGGAATGACACCAGAAACTAAGACAAATGTTGAAGTCAATTATTTTTTGCTTGTATGGTGGTATCATTCTTGGTGAAGGTAGGATGTTATTTAGGGCTACGGTCATACCTGCCTGAAACAAACACTCTGACCATTCAATCATGCCTCTCTTCATATAGTCCAGTGAGGTACCTCTCAAGTCATTCACACCAACATGGACAATGACAGAGTCATACTTGTACTTGCTATGGAGAGAATTACGTGAGCGCATAACGTGGTGGATTCTGGAAAAAGACAGACAATTGACCATGACTTTCTCCTTGTCAAGCTTGGTGAAGGGGATATCATTGTGTCTCACAATTGAGTCACTAATGACTAGTATGTTTGGTTTATTGTTATGTCTTGTGGGCTGTGATGGTTTATTGTTTTGCCTTATGGGCTGTGTTTGTGAGATACTGGTGTATTGTCTGCTGTGTGTGATGTGTTTGGTGCTGTGTGTAGAATGTTTGTGAGTGTGTTTTGGAGGTCTCTGCTGTTTAGGTAAGTTTTTATTAAGGACCTATGCATAGGTGTGTGTGTGTGTGTGTTGTGCTTGGCTAAGTGATGTGAGTAGTGTGGTGTTTGTGCTGGCAATCTCCTCTTTGTCAGGAGTATTGACTGTGGCGTGAGACAGCCTGGACTCCAGGTTACTGATGTACATGCATTTCTCGCAGGGGGAAGAATTATGTGCCAGGAGAAGAGGGCTGTCAGTAAACATTAGGTAGCTGGGTATAAGAGGGCAATGCAATTATTTCCCAAAGAAACTCACAACCCTTTTTACACAACTGAAAAGAAGGCCTTCCTGCAATCAAACAAACATTGTACATATTTGGCTTTCCCACTGTACTGCCTTAGTCTTACGAAAAATACAACATACCTGTCTGCAAGCCTTTCTCATTACAGTAATACCTACTTACACATCTCTCTTCTTAAAAAGAAGTTAATTCACAAGAGAATATCTTCAGGATCCAAGGAAGCCATCTTACCACTGAACGTTTCCCTTATCAAACCCATCAATTAATTTTCCTATGAACAGATCCAAGCATATTGCTAACCTGGTAAGGTCCAAATGATTTTTAAACAAAAAGGCCTTAAATCCATTGACTATCCCAATGGATGAGCACGACTCTCCCTTTACTGAATAACCTACTGGTTGTCATGAGGCGACCTGTATTGTGCTTCACAAGCCACAGAAAACACAGTCCTATTTGACCTCTTTATTCTTCACAAAACCAGTGGCTCTTCAAACACGTTTACTAGGGACCCAAATTTACACGAGCAAAAGACTTGCTGGAAGGATAGGTTCCTAACTCAATGTATTCCCAGCCTATGGGATATGTTACTACTACATGCCAAGCAAAGTACCACTGAGTCTGCCTTTAAGGCTAGTCTTGCTGACTTGAATGGGTAGAGATAAATTAACACCAGAGTTACCATGTTTGACCCTGCTTGATTTGGGTGTTAGCTACTATTAAGCATTCATACAGGGTGGTAAAAACCTTTGAGTGTCTAATTAAAAGTGTATATCGCTAGACCTGTTATGGTCCCTATGATCAATAGCCTAGCATCGTTCTTACTTTCCTTAATGTATTTGCTCAAGATATAATCTAGGAGCTGGAATATCTGCTACTGCCCAAATCTTTAACAAACTTTATCAGCCAGTAGTTACATGACAAGAATTACTATTACACCGGGCTGCAGGGGAACCTGGAATTCTCCACCTCCCAACCTGATACTACTTGGAGTTTTTTACAGTGACCATCTCTGAAGAAGACAGCACAGTTGTGCAAGGTTATTACCATAACCGTAGACATGGCTTACCTCCTTCCTTTCTCCATTCAGCTTTTATGTACATTAGTTTTGTGTTAAAAGAAATTACAGGATGCTTCTTAGTTCTGTTTATTACATAAGTGTCTTACACTGGACTTTGCCATTCACGAGACCATTCTCTGCAGGATATAAAGACTCAAAGAGAAACATGACATATATGGCAGAGTCTCACACCCCAATGTCAGGACCTTCAATGGTGCAACACCTGCATAGATCCTCTCATTTAAAAAAAAAAAACTGCTGAGAAAAATCTTTCCAGAACAGTAAAGGTTGTAAACTCAAATGTTATGATTTAGTGCTACAGTCACTTCTCCTCAAAGACCCTCTTTTACAATAAGTAACTTATACAGCTGTATTTTTTTTTTGCAGTATAACAAGTTCCACAACTACTAGAACTGTCACAGTTTCATAGTTATTTTTGCTGCACAGGATAATTAGGTCATTAAAAGTGCATGCTTCTGGATACCATGGACAGTTGTCAAGTTAAATTTGTTTATAATAGTGAGCCCACCATACAAGGCCTTTAAAATAATGCAAACATTAACAATAAATCTTAGCAAACACTTTGAGATTATAATCAGTGGATATGTCTGGCTATTACGGTTGTGTATTGCAGGTGTACGAAGTTTATTTCACATGCATAAACAATGCTGTCCTTAACAACCAGCAAGGTGATAAGAGACACCTTCCAGTGGTTATCCGGCAATGGCTTATGCAATTCGAAGGACTACTGCTGAACCCTAAAACATAATAGAGGATTGGGAAGCTATTATTGCCTTCAGTCAGATCTTCCCTGTAATGGCCAGTAATTCTGCAATCTACTGCTGAAAAGAATCATAATGATGAATTCCTTTTCAGTGCAGACTGGCAGAAGGGGGGTTAATTACAGTCTTGTATTCAAACATGGCTTGCTAACATCTATGTGAGAAGCATTCTTTATCACACTAGAAATTAGAGAGCTTTTTATATGTAAATCTTGAGATCATTTCCATTTTTATTTGCATAACTAACTTGTCTGCCTCTTTGATAAGAGATAATACCGCTTTCAGAACACATCTTCACATTTAAAAAGTAAACAGAATATGTTCTAGTCAGGTTAAGAACTGCTTCATAAAGTAGATGGCTTTTCCACTGCCCCTCTGTAGAAATGAATTACCACTTACTAACAGCTCCAGCTGCATTTTTTTCTGAAATTAAAAACCATTACTTCTGTACATGTACCTTGTCTAACAGGTAAGCCCTCTCTCAAGCATTCTGTTCTAGTGAGAGCTCTAACTCATTATAACAGTGACAGGTCCATAAACCCTAATGTGGTCTGAAATAAACTTAGTAATTTGAACACTATAACTTAATCTGAGTTGAAGGCAAATTAATAAAGTGCTTCTTCCCTAAGGCACTTCGGTTTCCAAGTTCACTTTAATTTCTCCCTTGTTTAATCATGTAAACCACAGTAAATCTAGAAGCCTTCAAGGGTTAAACAATGAAGTAAATGCTTAAAATTCAAGCTGTGGTCCACATAGCTATGTCTTGTGAATAAGCAATGGTAGTAGCTTCACTTAACTGACATCACAATGCTGTTAATTAGCTAGATTGTTCTATTTAAACATAATAATTAGAGAAAGATGACATTTTATCCACTGCTGCAACAAGATGGATACCAGTTAAGTGCGTTCCCGTAAGTACCACAGAAAAATCATTCTCAACAAGTGGCAGATATGCCTCTCAACCTCCAAGCTCAAGAAACCTAGACAGAGACAAAAATAATGGGGTGGGGTGGGGACAAAGGCTGAACATCAGCGACAGATTTTAATTATTACTCTTATAAACTCAGAAAGTTGCTAGAATAGCATTTTTGTTTTGTTATCATATATTTTCTGAAGGATATGACATCTAAAACTCAAATGTATGTCATTATATAGTGACTTTGGTACTCAATGATTGCCAAAACTTTTATGAGAAACAGACAAAAAATATGAGGAAAAAACTCGACAGTCGACAGGCTTGATGGCAGAGTATCAACAAGTCAAACTGTCCAGTAAAATTGCAGTGTCACACACAACAACAGTACTACATCACAGCTTAGTAGATCTGCTGATAAATGATATATTCAGCAGATTATACTTTTTACAACAGAAGACTGAGGATTATTTTGTGTTAACCACATCTGTCAATTTTTCCACATCAGAGGAAGATGGGACAGTGAAAACAGCCCAGTCTATGGTGAGCTGCACGCACTTACACACACACACACACACACACACACACACACACACACACACACACACACACACACACACACACAGAAATACAAATCTGTCTCATTATCAGTGGTAGCACTCTACCAATAACTGTTATACAAGGTCAAAAAGGGTTAAACTACTGTGATCCCGACATCAGCAGCATCAACAAATCAAATTCTCTGGTAAAATTTAATTGTCACACACAATGGCAACATTACATCATAGCTCAGTAGATCTGCCTTATCTGCAAGGCCATGGAAAGAATCATAATGTACCTTATTCACAAAGACATAGGCAACCTTCAAACTCCTGACCCGACCCAGTTTGGTTTCATCAAGGGTAGATCTTGCTTTCTGAAGTTGGTGAACTTCTTTGAGAATATCACCAAAGCCCTGGATGAGGGAACAACAGTACATACAACCTATCTCAATTTAGCCAAGGCCTTTGACAGCACCCCCTCACTCGGGTATCATTTAGAAACCCACAGCTGGGGATTAACCCATACATCACTAGATGGGTAGCCAACTGACTCAGTGACAGAATGCACACTGTCAAAGTTGGGGAGTCCACCTCCACCAGTAGACCAGTTACCAGTGGGGTACCACAGGGATCTGTGCTGGGCCCTCTACTATTTGGAATCTATTTCTCTGAAGTCCAGGTGAAAGTTGATGGCCTGTGGCTAACCAAGTTTGCAGATAACTGTAAACTGGGTGCAATCATAAGAGTCTCCCAAAGATGTTAACAAATTACAGAAGGGGATGACACAGACAAATGACTGGTGCCAAGTCACGGACTGAAACTTAAAGCAAAAAAAAGTCTCATTATCAACTTTGGCAAAGAAGTAGCCCCTGATAAGTATGACATAGATAGCACCCCTCTAAGCTCAAACTCAGTGGTGCGAGACATTGGAACACAGGTTGATAGCAATCTAGATTTCGATCACCATGTGTTCATAGTGGTAAGAAAAGCTTTCTGCATTGTGCATCTCATAAATAAGGGCATGGCATCCATGACTAGGGAGGTTATAACTCCAGTGTATTCAACCCTTATCAAACCACTAATTGAGTACAATGCCTTCTGTATGTACCTCACCAAACTCTTGCAGTAACAGGAGAGACCACAGAGGTTTCTAATCAAGAGAATCAAAGGCCTCCAAAACATGACCTACATGAAAAGACTGAAAGCCCTGTCACTGTAGTCTGTATCACACAGGCGACCTGTGCCTGGCCTACAGAGCAGTCTCTGACCCTGCCCTGATGGAAATGCTGCACATCCACAAATCAAATGGGACAAGAGTAACTCATTCCAGGGATCTCAACCTAGCCTGTGACATTAACAGAATATGCTGGAGAGACAGCTACATCTCCCAGAGATTGATACTCCTCTGGAATAAGCTCCCACTCCATGTGAAGCAGAGGTCCTCAATGACCATATTTAAGTGCAACTGGATGGGTGACTGTAAATTCATCACAGAGGTGGCACCTATGTCCCTCATGGACAGAGGCAGTTGGTGCTGATCATATAATTGCTCTGCTAACAACAACCACTTAACTATGGTTACACAGCTAGGCTTGTAAAGGCTTTAAACAAGGCTCAAAATGAATGGTTTACTTCACTTATATATTTATTTATTTATTTTTCCCCTCATTTTCATAGACACATTTTACATGTTTGAAAATGAATATATACATCCACTACTTGGAAACATTCTTTAGGTATGTGTATTGATCTTTCGTATACATTTTTTATGTATAGCTTTTCAAAGTAAACCATTCATTTTGAGCCTTGTTTAAAGTGTTGGAAAGATAGTGTTTCCCTTTAAATCTTAATTCGATGATCATGTGATAGGTATAATGGTATATATATCAGTTATTTGTTTTAACATTTTATTGAATGATCTCTGGAGAAGGTAAGCTATCTGTCTTGACGAAAAGTGGATTATACTTCTGTACACTTAAGTTGATTAAAGTATTTCAAAATTTGAGCACTTTACGGGCGTAGTGTTCTGTTCTAGTGTGGAGCATCAAGAATTCGTGTTCTTTTGGCGTTTTGGTTTATCCGTGCTTTACCAGTCTGTATTTAAGCAATGAAACATTAACATTATTAATAAAATAATTCCATTTTTTTTTATTTGTTTATTTAATGTTTGGTTGGGTGTGTTGGACATCAGTTGTACTAACTGTAACAATTAACAACTAATAAAAATACTAACCACTTCTGGCGATCACTAAACAGTTTCAACAATGTACATAAACACATCCACAGTTTATAGCACATTACCTAGGAAGTAGAAAACACATCTCAGAGTAACATTAAATGAACTGACAAAATTAACCAAAGTTTCAGATATGCAGTATCCAGTCATGTCCTTTTTTCATGAAAACTGCAGAGGCAATGCCTTCCACTCAATATTCTCACTTACCCAATTCTATCTTGTATCTTCCAAAGGTGTCATATGCTGAGGTCAGAAACTAACTAGCAGCAGTACACTGTGATTACAGTGATACAAAATATGCCACTAGCAAAAACATGTTTATGTCACTGTTAAAAATATAACAAACTGCTTCTCACACAAGCAGTTCATGGCTCCTTAATAGAAAGTATGCTGAATACTGCATGCATTCCAAATCTACCACAGCAATTGTTGTTCTTTATTGTAAAATGCATGTGGAGCACTGCATGCCTCCATAACAACTAGGGAATTCACACCTGCCAAAACAGATGAGTTTTTTAGTTTCTTGTATTAATTTCCTTTTCTTAAAGGACAACTACACTAAAAATGAAAAAAAAAAAAAAACACGTTTTCCAATATGATCATGTTTTATAGCTAAGGTCTCCCACAGTGCATTCTCTGTCCCCATCACATTAAATCAGACAAGCAGAACCGGTTCTATAGTTCTGTCTCTTCACTAGCCTAACATGGGAGAACTGTGAAATACTACTGTCTTTGAAAGTCTCTGGCAAGAATGACACTTTGGCTTTTTAACAGCATTTGTATTTTTGTATGCAGACAGCACATTTCACTGGTATGCTTGAAAGTCTAGTCCTGTTAGTTGCTTTTGTTAAACTAAGGAGTGTAGTTATGAGGCATAGCTTATGGATAACGTGAAGATGTCATCTGTACCTGACAACTTAAAACATGAAGTATTGATTTGGCAGTTTTTGCCTGGTAGTTTCACAATCACTTTTTGTACATGCACTGTAGCTAGACTATCACAGCTAAAGTTAGTTCCGTAATCAATTTCTTTAAGAGGATTGGGTCTGCAAGGCTCTGCATGGACCCAGATTCAACTGAAAACAGCCATATTTATAGATTATATACTTTTACCACTGACTCTCCGACAACTAAATACCTCTGTTATGTCTGAATTACTGACAGACTTTGGGGAAAATCTGGGGCAAGTTTTGTTAAAACATGCTAATTCCAACTGATGGAACTGTACTAAAATTAAATACTTGGACTATGGCTTGCATCTATTATTGAAGATTCCTTGAAGCTTTCTTGAGATACAATGTTAGCAAAGATCAAGAATCCTTGACTTCAGGATAGATCAGTGGGTTCAAATATTGCAACTATTCATATTACCACAAACACTGCATTTAAGACAGGCCTTTTGGTTTAATCCCCAAATGCCTACATAAGCAAATTAAAGCTTTGAATGCTGAAGTTTTTTATGGGAGGGATATAACCCAAGGATTGTATGGGATAAAGAAACTTTTCCTTCAGTGATAGAAAGCTTGCTCTTTTGGATATTTTAAAGTCTTTATAAATTATACTGTTATCCCATTTTATCAAATGTCAAATAATATGCATCTAAGTGAACATGGATGTTGTTTACTAAATTTAGGTACCTACTAGAGATAGATCTTGTGGATGCCTTACTGGAAGGAATAGCCAGAGATGTCATAATAGACATAATCATCCAGAGATTAATAAATTGATTAGAAACAACATAATGAAGCCAGGGACCTACGATATTTTGCAAGTATATGGAAAACATTAGATGCAAGAAGTAAAATAGTATTTTTTCAATTGAAAAACAGGCATACAGAGTTAAGATATTGGCATCACTATACAGATAATGATAAGGTAATTACTTACCCACTTTACAGAGATGCGTTCATCTTTTGCAGAGGGATCGGTTTGAATATTACTAGTTAGCTTGCAAACTGAGGTCAATCAAGTGGATGACCAATGCATGGAAGGAACATCCTGGTCTCATAAAATTGTTAGTTAAGGTAAGAGGAGATTATCCAGCTGTGTAGGGGTTAATTTTGTAGGTATTCAGGATGATATGTCAGTTAAAAGGCTAGATTGTGTTAAGTATGAAAAGATAATGGGTAATGCTCCTAGAGACAGAATTAACAAAGATGGATTCAAGATTTGCCTTATTACAAATTATACTACAAAACACAAGAACTTTAGAATGTCTGATTGCTCCTGCCTTCATAAATATTTCTATGTTTATGCTAGGTTGGCAAAACTATTCCTGAAAGCTGATTGGGTAGTGGAGGTGTGACACTTGCCAAAGAAAATGCTAGATTACTATTTTCTATGCATGCCCAGCACTCCCAAGTCTTTAACACAGGATTCCTAAACAGGATTAGAAAAGTCCAAATTAAATACAGAAATTACCTCTAGAGGAGTTTTTTGGTTTTTGACATCTAATGGAGCTATCACTTTACACTACTTCTATTGGTCTACAGTGTTTTGTCAAAAATTTTACCAGACACTGGAAGTCACAAGAAGTCCCCAAATTACATCTGCTTAGAAATCTATTAAGTGAGCTAGCCGAAAATGAAGAAAGAACAATGACTAATAAGGATAAACAAAAATATTTGAAAAAGTGGATGCTTTGGTTCCATTCTACAAATAAAAGTTTAGGAACAATGTTTGGATGAAAGGATGTTAGGAGGCAGGCATACAATGTGCTGGGAATGGGTTAGGAAGATCAGGCAGATACTTTGATGAACACATTGTTTGCCACTCTTCAAAGGTAATACATTCTTCAAAGGTATTTTCTACACATAGTGTTGAACTATGGTTGTGATAGAGTTGTCTTCTGTTCTACTGGTTTATTTCTAACAATGGTATACTAGTTGAATTTTTACTGACGTGACTGTATAATAGAGTTGACAGTGAATAAAAAACAGTGCTTATAAAAAAGTTATGCAGCAGCATATTGAGTTTTCCAGTGAAAAACCTCCTGACATGATGTAGTGCAACAACAGTTTGACAGGACAGCCAATCTCTGAAAGAGTTTTTTCTGCACTAAGCTGCCTTGTTGTTTATCAAAACACAGTGAATTGGGAAATTAATTACTTTTGAAAGCCAGGTTTGGACTCCTCTTTGTGAATCACTGTCTGTGCCTTGCTGTTTTGCAAAGCGCACTGAACTGGGAATTAATTACTTATTAATTACATGTTATATAGTACATACTACATGAAAGCAGGTCTCTGTATGTTATTGTTACTTTCATGTAATTCTACCTTCTGTTACTTACCTTTGCTTTTATTGTGATTTTGTCTCTAATCTTCATTCTGCTGTTTATTGTCTTTTCACAGTCAGGCCTGAAAATAGTCCTTGTGGAACAGTGTTTTATCCCAGTTAACACATTTGAGATAAATGTAATAAAAATAAACAGAATGACAGCTCTTTCTGAAACCCTCTTTGTGAATCACTGTCTGTGAAAGAAGTACTGCACTTTGGCAAAAGCTTTTGGTGAGTTCTGCATCTTTGCCTTTTTATTCCATGTCTATTTTCATTCTAACATCTAAAAGTATTCAGCGGTAGCATTGTCCCCTCACAGCAAGAGGTTCTCCCATTCGATTCTTTGCTGGAGCTCCTTCTGTGTGGAGTCTGCATGTCCTCCCCGCGGTCGAGTGGCATTCGAAAGACATGCGTGAACAGGCGTGCCTTCATTGAAGGTTGGATGTCGGGCTGGCACCTCTACACCATAAAAATCTACTGCCGATCATTAGCGGACCGGAGTTCCACTGTGGCGACCCCTACCCGGGAAAAGCCAAAAGAAGAACAACAATATCTAAAAGTATTCCCTTAGTTATACCACTGCTGTTATCATATATGGCAAGCACAATGGTACATATATACACAGGCACAAAACACAAACTTTTTAATGAAAAAACTGAAACAGAAAGGCATCTGTCACTCAGAATTTATGAAGCAATAAAAGAATTGCTGCAGCACAGTCAGTTGCATTGCCAAAGAGGGACTAAAACTCTGACATTTGCTCCAGATGACCTGGGTTTGACCAGGGCCCTGAGCTTTGGATATATGCTGACAAAATGGAGGTAGGCAAAGAATGGCAATTGTTGGCTCATCCATCAGGGTGGGAGACTATAACAAATCCATGGGGAGGAATCTGACTTCTGCATTTCTGCCCAGTGGCATGTAGCACTGTAAACTGAAGCCTACATGTGTGGAAATATATGCAAATGTCTATCACTGGCAAGTTACTGTGAAAGTCGAGCAGATGTGTAGGGGTGCAGGAGCATACAAGAAAACACACACACACACACACACACACACACACACACACACACACACACACACACACACACACACACACGCACACAGGCACACAGACACACACACACAGACACACACACAGACACACGCACAAACACACACACACACACACACTTGTATCAAATAATTGCTGAACTCTTGATACATGACACCTGCCTTCTAAGGAAAAGAATCATCCAGTGGGCTCTCAACAGTAGGAGGAAAGACTGGATGAAGAGGACAACTGAGAGGCAAGCCTGAATGTCCTTATGGAATGGAAGACCAAATAAAATTCAAACAAAAAAGGCTTATGCACCAGTTTTCATACTCATGTTCACAACTCATAACATGCCATTTACAATGACAGAAAAGCTTTAGGTCAACAAACTCTGTTTTATTTTCTTTTAATTGAGAAAGCTTGCTGCTTGTCTCACTGCAACAAACTCTTGAATTCTTTCTATTACCTCAGACCATACAATTATTTCATTCAGACTCCACATTGCAAAGGTTTTATATTCAAAACATTTCTGCCATGTTTAAATCAAGCAAGTGATATGGCCTTCTGGCAAAGTTATGAGACAATGGATTAGTCATCAAAGCACATCTATCCAGGAAAGAACACTTCTACTGTTTAATTAAATAAAAAACCCAACCCAGTAAAGACAGGTAGCCACAGAGAAAAAATTTTGCTTGAAAATGACTAAAGTCCATTGGATGAACTCAAGTCAACGATCATCAGGCCACTAATGGAACAATCTAGAAATGCAGAGCTTTGGTCTGAAAACATCCAGAGACCTCTACAGACTCTGGCACAAAGTTTATAGTAATCCCTGCTGAATGTATGCTAAAGACCCAACAGCCCAGGCACCAATCTGGGCATTTCCAGCACTCACTTTGTGTAACTCACAGCTACGAGGAGTTTCAAAGTGCTTTAAAATCGAAACTGCACCTCTTGTGCATTCTTTATATTTGATCTCTATTGGCATAGAGATCTGTCTTCAGAATCCAAGTTCTAACTTTTTGTGCTATGCATAAGCTGGTTCCTGATTACTCACAGAAATTCCTATAATTCCAGTTCCCTGACAGAGAGATGATATCCTCAGATGAGTGCTTCTAACCACACCCAGCAGGATGCCTCCAAAAGGCACATACTTGCCCGCCTGGTGCCCTTCTTGTAGAATTTGCTACTGATCTTAATTCAAACATGCTAGACCACAGCCTTGTATCACAAATCCCTTACATTTCACACACTATGGGACATTTTTCTTAGCCCATCTAGTGAGTAATTACATTAGACTTTGCTTTTGTTTTTATCTACTTTAACTCAGACCTTTTGTAATTTTATACATCCTGATTGTATTTCTTATTGTTTTAATTGTTGTTCTTTGCTCAGGTTTTAGTACCTCAAACAAATTAAGATAAAAGATTAGTACTTGATACTGCATGGTCGAGTGGCCTCCGAAAAACATGTGTGAATGGGCGTGCCTTCGCTGAAGGCTGGGCGTCGGGCTGGCAACTCGGCACCATAAAAAGCTACTGCCAATCATTAGCGGACTGGAGTTCCGCTGTGGCGACCCCTAACCGGGAAAAGCCGAAAAGACAAACAACAAAACTTGATACTGCATGAATTCCTTAGAGAACCAGGCAATATGACTATCTGACACCAAAAATGCAAATGCAGACTGGGCGCTACTGAGCTACTATCCAGAGGTGGTGTCAACCCATGATGCACAGAGGTAAGTCCTAAAGATGTAATCACCAATAAGCACAGTGTATTACTTTGGCCAGCCTCTGAATTCCTGCAGGTTCTCCTACCTGACGAGGTTATAATTCTTAATAGTGATTCATGACTCACACCTCATTTACTTATTTATTTATTTCGCATTTGTTAACCGGGTTGGTCCAGCTGGATAAGAATTTACCCTTTTACAGTGGAGACCCGAGGGGAAAAGCCCCAAACAGACATACAAATACATACAAAGAGAGACAAATTAACAATATTAAAGAGCAAAACAATCTTATGGATACAATGGATAAGAAGAACATAATGTACTCAATGGAACAGTACACTATATTTACAAAAAGTGTAGTAAAAGGTTATAACAGGAGAAATAACAATAATAAATCCAGCAGGTAAGCAGGAAGGAAGTTAAGGTTGTAGGTAATATAATGTAAAGAAACAAGGTATAATTAGATTAGTGGCTAGAAGAAGAAACGTGTAAGTGCAGGGGCTTCAGAATTGAGGGAAAGTAGAGTGGGAGTAAAAAGTAGAGAGGGGTGACTGCACAAGGGACCGTGCAAATTAGTGGCTAAAAATGGCTTTTGTGGTCTAGTCCACCTACTTCCTCATATAAATAAAAATAAATACAATATTTTAGGTCAAATAATCTTTTTTTTGTTAATATCCTGATATCATCTTTCTTGATTTTTTTGTTAATATCCTGATATCATCCTTCTTGATTTTTTTTGTTAATATCCTGAGTTCATCCTTGATTTTTTTGTTAATATCCTGTTATCATCCTTCTTGATTTTTTGGTTAATATCCTGAGTTCATCCTTCTTGATTTAGTCATGTTAGCTTCCCAACCAGAGAGTTGATAATGTCTCCAACAAGGGCAGTACCCATAACTTTGTACTTCTTTTTGTATCTGGCAGATAGCACAGAGTATTAAGGCTTTCAGCTGTTAACAAGTTCTTCCTACACATGAAATGCACAGTTTGATTCATTACACTTTCATATGCCTACTGTGTGATTCTGAGCAAGCCACTTAACGAGATGGTCCTCCCAGAAAAGGGACTTCTGTCCAGTGTCATACTCAGTTAACAAATGAATGCATGTATCAATGAATGAATGAATACTGTACTAATCTGTAGGTATCATAAATGACACTATCTGTGTCCATGTCACCATTTTGCTCTCTAGTAATACGACTGCTTCCACATGGAACATACTGCCACTTCTACTTGTATTAAGAAGTTCAGGCCTATCTTATTCAATGTCATCAAACAAGCAGATGACGGCTGCTTTTTCTACAGAATGACACACAATAACACAATGTAGTTCTTTAATGCATAATGCTTAAATATACTAGACAGGTTAGCCCTAGTTCATAGTGCTATGTCTGTCCATGTACACTTCTTTACATTATCCTATCAGCAAAAGTCAGGTCAAGTCAGTCACTGACAATTTTATCAGTCTGAAAAATCCATTCATTCTCTTCAGAAGATTAAAAAAATGCACTAAATCTTTCCTAATATCTACGAAAACATTTAAGCTTCAAGTCTTCTTACATTTGCACCTGCATTTGCAAAGGCCAAAGCCATATGAGGAGGCTCTACTCCCTCAATTTTTAGCTACTAAAAATCTGCCCATTGCTTTATCATAAAAGTCCATAAATTCTCACACATTTTCTGCTCACCTACTAATTTCAGGATCCCTCCTCTAAATACTAATAAACTCCACTTGCAAATTATACAGCCTATACCACATTCTGTAGGCCTACTGCGGTGGTGGTGCTGCGGTAGCGTTGTCGCCTCACAGCAAGACGTTGTGCCATTCAATTCTCAGTTAGAGCGTCTTCTGTGTGGAGACATGTGTGAATAGGCATACCTTCGTTGAAGGTTGTACATCAGGGCTGGCAAACTCGGCACGTAAAAAATCTATTGCCAATCATTAGTGGACTGGAGTTCCACTGTGGCGACCCCTAACCGGGAAAAGCCGAAAGACACAAACAAAACCACATTCTGTAGGCCTGCTTATCATTTACTACTTTTGTAAACTTAAGCATTCTAAAACAAAGTCTCCAGCTTAGAAAAACAAATTTTACATATTACCTTCCCACTTGACCAAGGAAGCCAAACCTCAGACTCAAATACGTTTCTTCATTAGACATATAGCTCTATACAGGCACATTTACTCTGTAATTCAGAGGGGGGGGGTTATACATAGTGGGGAGACAGAAAATGTCAATATGGAGTTTGGCATGGTCAACAAGCTTCTTGAAAGCCAAAGATTCTTCTTCTTCTTCTTTCGGCTTTTTCCCGGTTAGGGGTCGCCACAGCAGATCACCTTGTCCGCTCATGATTGGCAGTGGAGTTTTACGGTGTTGAGTTGCCAGCCCGGCGCCCAACCTTCCACAGAAGGCACACACATGCACACACTCACACCTATGGCCAATTTATAGTGTCCAATCCACCTGCAGCATGTCTTTGGGAATGTGGGAGGAAACCGGAGCACCCTGAGGAAACACACGCGACCACAGGGAGGACATGCAGACTCCACACAGAAGGCACCCCAGCCGAGCATCAAACCAGAGAACCTCTTGCTGTGAGGTGGCAATGCTAACCACTGCACCACATTGGCTACCCTCTTGAAGGCCAAAGATTAATAAGCTACTTATAAACTTATAAACCATTCCTCTACTTTAATTTGCCCATTACTCAAAATCACAAAAAATAAAATTCTCTCCTGTTTAGGACACCATTCACACCACTGTTATTTCTTTCATTCATAAGTATGGTTTGAAATCGCAAGCCATATAATCTTAGTTCAAATGAAACATGCACATAACCTGCTGTACTTTTCAAAACTGCCCCTAAGTTTATCACTTCACTGATGGTACAACCCATCTGAAGGCTGAGATCTACTATAATCCATTTAGTTAAAGTAAGTAAACCGAGCAAATCCATACGGTGACTCATCCTCTTCATCTTAGGTGGCAAACGTGGAACAGGCCACACATGACTGATAAGCAGTCATCTCTCTCCTCCAATGTAAGATCTCCACCAAAGCCTATCTCCTGTACATACTTGGAGTTGTGTTGCAGCTTTGTTCTACGCATTCACCTTTTCCAGTTACTTTTTAACTCCCTTGACTGATCACCACATTATTTTCCTTTAATTCACTTCCCCTATGCCTGCATCCTTTCTAGTTCTTCTTATGGGCCTCACTGTTTATTCTTTCTGGTGTTTATCTCCTCCTCCATCTCCTCTGTATACCTTTCACCACTAATATTCTACAATGTCCATGCCTACATTTTCCCATTCTGTTCTTCATTTTTCTTTTCGTAATTCTCCCTTTCCTGCAGTCATACTTAACTCTGCAAAGGGAGTGAAAGAGAGAAACACAATCAAATTTTTTATATACCTTTCTTTGATAATTCCTTAAGCTTATACAGATCCTTTGCATATGTATTAATGCTTTTTACAATAACAATTCTTAAAATGAAAAGGTCCTGCATTTCTAAAATATCTGAATTACAGCCATGCATGTCCAACTCACTTTTAAAATGATGTCAGGAAAAAGGCACAGTATTTACTAGATGTAAAGGTGCAGTTTTAAATGTTTGTGGAATAACTTTTACTTTTGTAATTCTGAAATCTACATTCTGAAATTATTTCATAAATCAGGATGCTACCATTTTAATAATATGCAGTCAGTTGCATTAAATCCAAAATATCTGTGTATGACTACACATTTTATATTAAGTAATACAAGAGTGGACGGTAGAACCATAAATCTTTTCAAGTTCAGTGATATTAGTGAAGAAACATCTATGAAAAATAACAGAAATATGACTGCTTCAGATTATGGCTTTCACTGCTTTCTATGTTTCATACATACTGACACATGACAACAAGAAGAGTCAGTAGGAACTTGAGGTTGATTGTTACTTGATTCAACAGAAGGTGCACTTTGTATAATAAATTTTATCAGTCAGTAGAATGCTGTTGATGCAAGGAACAGTCCTTCACAGCTGGGGTGTTAGACTTTCCCTACGGTTACACAATTGTGGAGTTAGAATATTTAAGTAAGGTGGGTGTGGGAGGAGTCTCTCACATTACGGGCCACATTGGGGCTCAACTCCTGCAGAAACATTTCCATTGTATTTTGTGTGCATCACTACTGGTGCAATATCACTGCTAGTGTCTTGACTTTAGTCACTCAGAATTGCATGTATATAATGATCTGTCATGAATACAGGAAACACTTTGTTTACTTAGTCTTTACAAAATGGTGAGTATTCATTAATAGCCTCTTTTAGGATGCAAATACAGTTCCTATACATCTGTAACAAAGGCATTTTCTTCATCACTAGCCATCAATAGGTCTCTAAGTGTTAGAAAAATAAGATTATACAATGGGGTTTTACACCTTGATATTGGTACAGATGCTGCCTATTCAAACTGTCATGTGACAAATACCTATTCTGCACTGGTACAAAAGACTACAAAGGTTAAGTATGATGCTATCATTTGTTAGAATTAGAAAAATATCAGTAAATTATCAACATGAATAGCAGTGTTCACTTTATCATCATCAGTGTTGATGTCAGAGGTACCATAAAGGCACAGGTGGCCCCACCTTCTTATTAAGTCACACCTGTCAGTGACACTAAGTAGCCTTCGTGGATGTAAACTTCAGCTTTGTCAACACTTCTTTGCTAACAAGTAGCTTAAGCATAATAAAGATACCAAAAGACAACTTACTGAAAGTGTAGGTTACTGGTCTTGTTCAGGCAACATGTACGTCCTCAATTTATATACAGTTAGGAGTGCATAAGTCCACAACACAGGGCGTTTGGGGGGGTGGGTAAACTCACATACATCAAAATATTCAGCATTACATATTGTGAGTACTAAATAATATGAATTAAGTATATGTCACTGTGCCAAGACTACCTTTAGGAGATATAGCAAATGTACACTGCTGTCCTGGGCTGTGCCTAGTACTTGCTATACTGACATAAGCTTCACACTGTACAGCTGGAGGTTATGACCACTGACTTCAAGTTTTCACCCTCTAATCTCTCAGCTTAGTGAATTGCAGTGTTATCTTACTAATCATTGCCAAATACTAGCTTTTACTATTTTGCACTCACATGAGTGAGAGTGTACACACACACACACACACACACACACACACACACACACACACACACACACACACACACACACACACACACACACAGTGACTTACAGGTGGGCCTAACAAAAATACTTTTAATGCCTTACCCCCTCCTCTCTCTGTGATACCATGCTGCCACCAGCTAGACTAAAGTGGTAATCCAAGGTTACAAATACTGAATCCTCTTAATAAAAGCCTAGTGCATCATATTAATTTATGTCACCTGCAACTAAGCAGTCTCTTCAAAGGACTGATACCAAGAGTTATAGGTTTACAGCTGTGTTCATAGGTGTGTACTAGGCTAATGGCTCTGGAGCCTTTACAAGCCTAGCCCATAGAATTACACTGGCATCATGCCACCAGACCTTAGTTTCCAGTGCCTCTGTCAAGCAGAGTCACTGGAGTGATCCCCGGGGTGAATTTTCTATTTCCCATCCACTCATCAAGATTTCTCTTGAAGAGGGCCAGTGAGGTGATCTGATTGACAGGTATGGGAAGATAGCTACATAGGTGTGTACTAAAATAATCAGCCCTTGCAAGACTTGAACCCAGGACCCTGCATACCACAGCCACAGCAGTTTACCACTAAGCCATCTGAACTAAATATATTTACCACTTCTGTATAACTGCTCTTATCTGCCTCAATAATTGATCAACCACAAACTTTCATAGTTGAATAATAAAACAATTTATTTAAAAGTATACATAAACACAGCAATAAAAGGTAGAACTAGAAGTGCTAAGTAGCTGTGCATTGTGTGGTCTTTAACGGTTAGTCAGAAGAGGAGGCAGTCACAGCCAGGCATGGTTTAACTTGTACACTTCATAAACACTAGTTTATGAAGACAGAGAAGTGTTGGGTGGTAAGTTATGAAGCAAGTCCATTATGCAGATGGTTAGTATAGAAGACAGTCCAAAGACTTCTGATATTCTGGCATCAAAAGTGAAACACTGACACTGCAGCTGCCACAGGAATTACCAGAGCCTCCGCCACTGTCTAACAGAACTTAGTTAAGGATTTGTTGGTAAGTTATCACTGAGGATTAAGCCTATAAACTGTTAATGAACAGCTTACTGTGGTCCAGGGCTTGAGTCTGTCATCCTTCATATGCCTACTGTGTGGACTTGAGCAAGCCACTTGGGCAATTGGGAAACTAGGACAGGCCTTTCAATGACCTACTAGGCTGCATGCCTTGTAATTACCTAAACACTGGTATAAAATGCTGAACAGCAGTTTTTTTACGCAGCTTAACAAGTGACATTAGTACACAGGTTGCCTGTTCAAATTGTCATGTGACAAATATAAGTTCTTCTGTTTTGCAGTATGAAAGTACTTTGAGGAAATCTGGCTGGCAAAAAAATAACAGAAAATGAAGCAGCCTATGGAGCAGAATAGACACATTTTGTGAATGGAAACCAGTATGTTAATTAATCTGCAAACAGCAGTTTCCTTTGGCATACAGAGCAAACTTGACTAGAAGAAGGAAACTGAAGAAATGTATGTGACAGCCAGACTCTCTATAAGATGACTGGCTACAGCACTGTATTTGCTCATTACATTGCTTCTCTGTAGTGCTTGTTTGGGAAGTGGGTAGAGGCCGTACTCCTTTGCTATACAGTGTTTTATGTTCTGGTTGGTGACTCTGAGAAACTTCGCTTAGTAGAGGGATCAGAAGAATGGTTTGGGGAGACTGACACAGGTCACGTACCTTGATATGTTTTTTGTGATATATTAACTGTGCATTAGTTTTTGCAAGCATTATACAGTAATGCCTGCCAAGCAAAGCAGTTGCTTTGACTAGTTTGTGGATGACTGTTTTCATGTGCTATTATCTAATTTGAGTTTTTTCTCAACATTTCAGCCACACAACCCATTCAAATATTTGATGGGAGGAGCACTGCTTTGAAAAACCAAGCTATTAAAAGAATCTTATGACCAGACCCACACTATTTTCTGATGTCTGTTTGGTCATCTCAGCTGGATAACTACAATATACCAATAGGTATTGGAGACTGGTTGCCTCTTGGGTAAAGAAGACAGAAATGCTTTTATTTACTTTTTTTCATTTTTACTTTCATTGTCTCCTAATGTGGAAATGTTACAACTGAACTACCTGGTGGCAGTGGTCACATATCTTTAGTGCAATGGATCCAGTACCCAGATGACTTTAATGATTCAGGCCTCCCTAGGGATTAATCCGTCTCTGTCATCACCATACAACACAAAGTGAGATTAAATTATGCATAGTCCTTAATAAAAGGGCCACACCACCTGCTGGTAATCCAGAGGGGTGTTCTGGTATGAATAAATACTAGTAGATAGTCATCTAGAATAAATAAGCAAACACTCACCAAAGCTGCATAGAGGTTATGAGAACATCTCAGATGATACCAAAATTCTACAAACTACCAGAAAGTAGTTCCCCAAAAATGTATTAAGTGCTTTTGTCCTCCTTAAATGCACCACTGCATACCCTTAGTTTAAATATAATACAATTTACATGTCTAAAACTTCCAATCACAGACATATATACAGTTAGAATTCATTTGTTAAAATCCTTCCAAAAAAATAATAATACTAATGGTCTCATTTATGCAATGTAGCTGGTAAGCATTCATTTTAATTTGCCATTCAAATTCCTTCTACTCATAAAAAAACTGTTGCAATCATTCCTATTACTTTTGTTTTTAAGTGTGTCAATACCAAAAGAATACTTTTTAATTAACACTTTATCTAGAATGTTTATATAAGCCATTATTATGATCTTTGTTTTTAACTGCATACACACATTCAGATGAACGCAGCTTAAAAGACTCCGTGTTTGTGGTGAGGGAGAGAGAGAGAGTTGAGAAGAAGTTAAAGATGAGGAAAGAGCGGATCCATCTGGGCATTCCAAGACTTGGAGGAAGCATATGACAAGGTCCCATGAATGCTGATTTTTTTTGTAGTTCTGCTGTGGTCTGAAGTCCCAGAAACATTGGTAGAATTAGTACAGGCTATGTACGAGGGCTCAATGTCTCAAGTATGAACAGTGCTCGGTCTCACAGAGAGGTTCCCAGTGGGTACGAGTGTGTATCAGGGTTCAGCTCAGAGCCCACTGTTGTTCATTCTGGTGATGGAATACATTAGCAAACAAGTCGGAGGGGACAGATCAATAACGCTGCAGTATGCAGACAATGTGACATTACAGATGGACTTTGGGCAAGAACTTCAGCAAATGATAAGGGAATGGAAAGCAAAACTGAAGACACATGTGATGAAACTGAGTATAGGTAAGACAGTTGTAAATGCAGCAAATGGGGAAAATCAGAATAAGCTGAGAATTGAGACAGAAGGGAAAATAATGAAACAGGTTAACAGCTTCAAGTATCATAGAGGGGTGGGTGATGAGAACAGAAGTCTGAATAAGAGTGGCGGGGTAGAGTGTGACAGAAGAATCCCAAATAATCTAAAAATTAAGGTGGACAAAACAGTGGTGTGACCAGAAAGTACAGTTGTGTACACTTACCATAAATGTAGATGTTCGAGTGTATTCACTGTTGCAGTCATCACACTTGGGTTATCTGCCTGCGGGTAGCCCTCAGTCAGCCCAAATACCAGAGTCTTGGGATTTGCGCATCGGTTGAAGTAGGAGGGTGACACTGAATTAAGAGAATGGCGACAGCTGACACAACACCCTGACCCCATACAGAAAATGGGAAAAAGGTGGCTGATGATGACATTCTTTCACACAAATTCACACAAGTCAAACGTGATGTATATCACATTTTTGTGTAACAGTCAATCCTACAGTTGATTTCAAAAGACCTGTTCATGTGGATAACATGCATTGCAGGACCACTATTAAGGATTCCACAACAACAACATAAACCACATTTTTATAATCCCATATCCTGTAGGATATTCAGTTGTTGTACACTTGAATAAAACTCTAGCAGTTCCTTCAAGTTCCACCCTTCTCTACTCTCATAGTTTGGTTCTGCACCTATAACATTTCCCAAGATCTGGAGTTGCACTGCAGTATCTTTCAACTGTTGTCAACAATACTCTTACTATATCATATTTCAGCTTGGGATTTATCAACATATGCAAAAATAAACTTGGCATAGATATACTTCTTTAGTGCAGCTTTTGTTAAACCTTAACAATGGTTTTCTCTGTGAATATTCCCACATCACTCTGGATGAGGCAATAGCTGATCATAAGACAGTTACAACTCTGAAGCAGGAATTCTGGAGGCTTTCTAACACGGTCATTACTCACTGTTGCATTTAGAGGAGCTGTGATTCGGAGGACAAAGAAAGGCATCTGTCTTCATGAGGGCTGCCTTTTGGTGGGCAGAATCACCAAAAATCTATGTGTGTTTTCTGGTGTTTGTCTCTAAGAAAAGTATGAATTTTATTAAAGGGGTTAATCTTCATCTGGACTCCCCTCTGTTAAATTAAAAACAAAATATTTAATTTTAGTGCTGCCCTGAAGGGAAGAGGAGAAATTCTGGAAGATAATTAATAAATAGTTGAAGGAATGTATTTGGGAGGGGAAGAGGACATGAGTTAAGTGGGATAAGTTGCTCCTCCTCTTACAGCAACGTGGATAACGATTACCTCATTTGAAGGGACACTTCAGAGATTTTCAGTTAAGGCATACATAACACATGAAGAAGGTTATTGGGGGCGTGGCCAAGGATGAACACAGGATAGCAGCAGATTTCTTCAGCTCCACCAATTTCATTACACTGACAGGAATTAATTACTTAAAAAATAAATTTTTGAAGTAATTTTCTTTCTAAATATGTTTGTTTTATATAGTTCTTGAACTATATCTAAAAAAGAAAGGAAATTTTAACAATATTCCTGTCAGAAATCACTTTGGAAATTTTCCTGTCAGTTTATCAGTCTGAAATGAGTTCCAGTAAGACAAATTCTCAAGACTCCAGCATCAAGAAAGAACTTCAGTCTCTGATAACTATACTCCAGCAACTTACTGCTAAGATGGATAAAATGGATACTAAAATAGATACCTTCATAGAAAAAACTACAAAACAAATAAACTTGTTACATATAGACCTGCAACAACAGAAGATTCAGATGACAGGCATAGAAGAAGCTGTGAATGACATGGAAAATAGAATCCAAGAAGAAGAAATCAACATTGAGTTTCTGCTGAAACAAAATACACATTTACAAACAAAGCTGGATGACCTGGAAAATAGATCTAGGCGCAATAACATTAGGATTTTTGGACGGCCAGAAAATATTGAAGGTAACAATATTACTTCTTTTTTAACAACATGGCTCCCTAAAACTTTAGACTTACCAGAAGCATTCTCTTTTGGTATCGAAAGAGCACATAGATCTATAGCTAATACTAACTCTAACAAAAACTATCCTAGATCAGTTATAGTTAGATTTATATCATCTTTTGATAAAGAGATGGTTCTTAAATCTGCTTGGGCTAAAGCTCCTGTTAAGATTAATGAGAAAACTGTGCGTTTGACAATGACTATTCTTCCTTGGTAATAGCTAAAAGAAAAGTTTTTCTGCCACTAATAAGGGAGCTTAAAAGCACAGTTTAAAACATACCTTCTGTTTCCTGCCAAGTTAAAAATCTTCCTTCCTGATGGTCCTAAAATTTTTGATGACTTAGACTCTGCTTTACTGTTTATCAAAAAAAAATAAGATTTTGGATAAAATAGAGGAAATGGAATGGGCTAGTCCTTCATTAAAGAGATTGGCAACTGAAACTTCGTGGAAGACTTCAGAGAAGAAGAAGAGACTAAAAAACAAATGATTTGTTCTATGTTTTTTTTTCTTTTTCTCTCATCATTTTACTTCATTATTAATCTTTTAAATATAGTTCCTGCATTTCCAGAAAGCCACAAATATTCTGAAAAGATTTAATCAAAGTTATTCTCTGTGTGCAAAGAAATGTTTTGTTTCATAACCAGCCAAAATATCTGAGGAACTAATAACAAGCTATTATTCAATTTGTTTCTCTTTCTGAAAAAGAGAAGTAAGGTCAGTAATTTGATACATTTTTTTTTTTCTCCTTTTCTTCTTTTCTTTGTTTAAACAATGACATTCTATTTAGATTATGTAGTGGGTAAAGGGTGGGGAGGGCAGGAGAGAAGAGTAATGAAAATATGATAAATGGAATAATAACATATTTATTCCTTGTAAAAAGTTTATATGTTCTTCAAATGCTATTCCTAATTATACTTTCTTGATTATACTGCTTATGCTTGTTTGTAAATAATCTGTCATGCTTTAACTAATAATAATTAGAACTAAATAATAGTAAATAATATGTTTTAGTTTTAACTCTATTAATATAAACAGTAAGTAATATTCCATTGTATATACTTCTTATAGCTTTCTCTTACATTTTTTTTATTTCTACTTTAAACTCTTTTATTTTCTACTCTCTTTTTCTTTTCTTTATTCTTTCTCTTTATTTTTTTCATATTAATATATAGAAATGCTTTTGATCATATAGACACAGTAAATAATAAGATTTGCATAAAAATTGAGTTGGGACAAAAATATTGAGTTTTATTACTTATATAACTTTGGGCTTAATTTCACTTACATAGAGGCTGTAATAACCTGTAAAATACATTGCGAAGGTTTTGTCATGTTTAGATGCATTTACACTGCTAAATGAATGTTTGCCACTAGTTTTTAACAAGTTTCTCGCCAAAATGTTAAGGGAGACAATCTGGGATGTGGGCTACCTCATGAACAGTGTCCTCGAGTTGTTTCAAAAGCTTCAACTCTCAGAATTCTCACAGAGAAGCTGAAAGCAGTCAATTTGACCTATGACCTAGATATCACACTGACACATCGCAGATTCAGGAAGAACACTCTACCAGGAAGTAGAACTGATGCAAATGCGACTATGTGAAGGAAAATGAACTCTAACATTTAAATGTGAGTTATTTTATATAATTACTTAAATATCTATGTTATAATTCATAAAATATGTCAGTTATAATGATTTTAAATGATGCAGTTTCTTGTAGTAAGTAAATGTCTTATTTTAGAAGGCATAGAAAATGAAACATTTATTCAAGTGTTTTTGAAAATCTACTTGACTGCAGCATACTAATCTGTGTTAAAAACTTATGTTCCAAACATATACATTACTATAACTAATTTAATTCATCTGACTGACAAGCATAAATAACTTTATAACTCTATTCTGGAAGAAATTGTCATATGATATATTTTAAAGCAGTAGTATAGACATACAAAATACAGATGGCTTTTTTTACAATAATGCAAGTGTTTCTGAGAATTTGCATAACTATGCAGTATGATTTATAACAATTTTTATAAATATAATATTTTATTCTATTGTCAATAATGGGTATGAGTAAAATGCTCATATACAAGCAATTCAAGGTTTTTTTTTGAAAGCTGTTGACTGCATTTACATGACAGAAAATAGATGCATCTTAATATATGTAATGTCTGAACCATATTAGCCAAAGTTTTTGATTTAAATGAATGTTAGAACTTATTTTTACATACTTTGAATAAATTAATATGTAAATATGCCTTCCTTTTTTTTTCTCTCTCTCTTTCTTTCACTCTCTCTCCTCTTTCACGCCTTTTATTTCTCTCTCTCCTCTTGGTTCCTAATATCAAGACTATTTGAATGCTATTTGAATACAAGTGTATTATATTACATAGATGTATATAGTAGTATGAATAGTTTTTAAAAAAAAAGTTTATTTTAGTTTATATGATGCTGTTTTATCAAATGTGTAGTCTTGTCTTGCTAGATAATTGAATTGAAAGCTGTTAATTTAAGTTAAATATAACCAGTATTAAATTGATAAGGTGGTAGCTGAGGTACTGCTGCTTAGGGTAGGGGTTAACTTGAGTGGTAAATACTACTCTAAGTTGGAGTTTTTAACTCCAGGCTGGATGCAAGGTTTAATCCTTACATTATTTTCACTTGTTCATTGTTATATGTATATAGTTTTGACATCCACAATATATTTTGTACACTCATTGTCACTACAAACAAAATTGAATCCTATACAAAATCCCATAAGAGATTCAATAAATACAGCTATATTTAAAGGTACACCTAAAGGAGGAGATGTAACATTACTTATGTTGTTATTTGTTATTTTGATCATAAGATTCTTAAGTTTTAAAAATGCCAAATGACATCTTTAAAAGGAATTTCTTTAAACATTAATGGATTGAATAATCCGTGTAAAAGGGCAAGCCTAATAAGATATATTAATTTACATAAGGCCAACTTAGTCTTCCTGCAAGAAACCTATCTCTTGAAAAAGATATTGATAAACTAGCCACAAACAAATATACAGTATTGGTTAGTTCAGAGCACACTCAGAAAAAAAGAGGAGTGGCTATTTTATGGAATAAAAGTATGCCCATTCCTAAACCATTAAGTCTTATCAGGATGACAAAGGAATGTTTTGTATGGTTACAATACAAATTAATGGGAAGACTTACACTTTAATTAATGTATATTGGATACCTGGAATTGGTATTAATACAGTGAAACATCATCTTGATAAGATCATATCATTCTCTATAGGAGATATTATTTTAGCTGGTGACTTTAATTGTATACTACATGAAAGTGATACTACCACTATAGGAAAAAGAAGAATTACATCTAATGCAAAACATTTAAATGATTTTGCTAATTCTTATCATTTGAATGATATTAATAATCAGATAGATTCAAAATCATTACCATACACCTTTTTTCTAACAGATACAAAACTTATTCAAAAATAGATAGGGTCTTTATTTCTAACCAGATGGTAACAGATTTAATTAATTCCAAAATCATTTCATGTCCTATATCTGATCATAATTCAATTGTTTTGAATTCATGATAAAAATACTCATAATGTTCAGATCAAAAGGATACCAGCATACTTAACTCAACTAAAAGACTATAAAGAATATATACTTTCAGAAGTAAAACATTTTTTAGACATAAATAATAGTCCTGAAGTCTCCATTGTCTATGTTTGGGATGCCTTAAAATCATATCTATATGGACAAAGTATCAGATGGTATAATAATAAAAGGAAATCTTGGGATAAGGAATTGTTAGATATTCAAAGTAAATTAGACTCTTATAAACATAATAATAAAGAAAATATTATGGACAAGAAAGTTATTGAAGAAATAAACAAACTAAATGAGAAATACAAAGAAATTTTAACTCATAAAGTTAAAATAACTTGAGAGAAATACAAGTTTTTGTCTTATTCAATAAGCCCCAAATACTTACATAGACTTAAAAATAAAACAAAAAGGTTGAATAAACAAAACCATATCAAAGAAATCGTTTCTCTAAGGAAAAAGAAGAATGTTTCTAGTATACCAGAAATACTAGATGAATTTAGAAATCACTTTCACAAAATTAACCATAATAACATTAACATGGAACCTAAAGATAAAATAAAGGAGTTTATAACCACAAACATGAATAAAAAGCTTAATAAACAACTGATTAAACTATTGGACAAAAGTATTTCATATACAGAGATTATTACACAAATAAATAAGCTTAAATCAAACAAAGCACCGGGTAATGGTGGTATTATACCAGAGATATATAAAATCCTTTCTAAAAGTACATATTCATTAATACATAAGGTTTTTATTTTGGCCCAAACTGAGTTAATAACCCCCCCATCTTGGCAATATACATTTATTTCGCAAATTTTAAAACCTAATAAAGATCCAACTATATGTACTTCATATCGGCCCATCTCATTACTTAATGTTGATTATAAAATGTTTATGAGTATATTTGCTGATAGATTGAAGACAATCATCCCCGGCATTATAGATATAGATCAGACAGGCTTCATTCTAAATAGAAATACTTTTGATAATATAAGAAGAACTTTAACATTAATTGATTTTGCAAATAGGAAAAAGAAAGATTTAACACTTATTAGTCTTGATATAAGTTCAGCATTTGATTCAGTAAGTTGGGACTATCTGTTTACCTTACTGAAGTGCACAAACTTCTCAGATGCATTTGTAAATCTAATTGAGCATTTATACAAAGGAACATTGGCTTATATTAAGGTAGGAACATATGTTTCACAAAAATACCCATTTTAAAGGTACAAAACAAGGATGTCCACTTTCTCCACTATTATTCACTTTAGTAATGGAGCCTTGGGCTAATTTGATCAGAAACAGTACTGACATAGAGGGTTTTGAAATAGATGAAAATACAACATCCAAAATTCAACTTTTGCAGATGATGTTCTAATTACATCAGCAGGATCTAATTCTTCTATGCAGTCTCTATTTGATAAAATGATGAATTTTAAAAGTATTTCTGGTTTAATATTCAATGAAGAAAAACTAAAATACTACCTATATATACACGAAAAAATATTCTCATTAGTGATTTTACTAAATATGTACCCAATTCAGGTCAGATAACTTATTTAGGTATAATACTATCTAAAGATATTAAATCTATTATATATAATAATTATAATACCTGTTTTCTTAATATACAAAATCTTTTAATACCTGGAATAATATGTTTTTACTATGGAGGAGAGACTTACAATTATTAAAATGATAATATTCCCCAAGATTTTATACTTAATACAATCAATAATACTTCCACCTACAAAAATAATTATCAAGAAACTGAATACACTAATGTTAAATTTCCTATGGGCACCTAATAGACCTAGGATTGCATTAAAGAAACATACTAATAGCTGGTCTCAAGGGGGTATTTATTTTCCAGACTTTAATTTATATACTATCTCTTCTATTGTAAAAGTTATTACTTTATTAATAGATCAGTCATATGTTGCAAAATGGAAAGATTATTGGGAGCTAATTAGCATGCACTTCATGAAAATCTCCTTAACACATAAAAATATGATTGTAAATAACTCCATGTTATGGTTACTAAAGGAATTTTGTACTTCACCTATTACACCTAAACATATGGTTTGTTACCCATTAAATATTATTATTAGCTATTGTAACTTTATATTCATGCACCCGGCATGCTTTTGTCATCTACTTCTGAAGGAACTCATTTAGCTATAGATAATGATCTAAAGTACTGGTATCAGTTGATATCTGATAATAAAGTTAAAAATCTAGATTTCTTTAAACAAGAATTTGATCTAAGAGAAACTTGCTGGTTAGAGGTTCAGACCTTTAGACAACATCTCATTAATAAAATAGATCTAATGTCTATAACAGTTAAAGAATCTATTCCAACACTGATTGATTACTTGATATTAAATTTACAACATAAAGTTTCTGATAAAGGTAAACTTTCATACATACATAAAATTATCAGACAAGAAACTTTTACAGTGTAGATACATACTGGAATTATTTCACTTCTATTAATGGGGACCCACCAAATCAACAAGATAAACAATATATATTGAATCTGCCTAGAGAACTACGCCTTCCATTGTCTGGAGACTTTATACATGGAAATTTTTACATAGATCTTTTTATACACCTTTGATGATGAATAAAATAAATAATAAAGATAATCTGTGTAAGAGATGTAATGTAGAAATTAATGCTGACTGGGCTCATATGTTTTATGACTGTATAAAATTGAAAGAATACTGGAAGTCAATTAATGAATTTTTGCAGGCTCTTTTACAGATAATTTCATTATTTCTAAATCTCTTATATTATTCAACACACCTGTACCTCAAAGTGTTAAAAGGTTAAGCGTCCCTTGTTATGGTCTATTCTAGCAGTGGCTAGGAAAATAATAACCAGAAATTGGATTTCAGATACACCTCCTTCGTTCAATGAATTTAAAAATGTTATGAATATAGTGTGCCATATGGAAATAAACACAATTAGGTCAAGAACAACTAGAAAAACATCTTATTATATTGTATGGGATAATTTACAAAATTTGTTAAAAAAATCCTAATTTCAATAGCATGGTATTTTAGTTTAATTAATTGATCTGATTGTAGTGGATGTCTTTGTAAATACTTTAGTTGTTTTGTTGAATGTTATAATCATATCTATTTTTAATTACTTGTATAAAATTGTTATGATATTTCTCTTGTATGTTAAAACAATAAACCTGTTTTGAAAAGAAGGTTATCAATTCAAGTGGAAAGAAATGATGAAGAAACAGGGGCTAATTTTGAGAAATTAGGAAACATTAGGATTTTGTATGTAGGTCCTTAAGAAAAATAAGGACAACCATATTAGATTCATGAAGTAGTAGAAAGTAGCGTAATAAGTAAGCCAACACAAGAATAGAAAAAACAAAATTTGCCAATAAGGATGACTGCAAGTAGAGGCATAGAAAATAAAAGAGGGTTTCATATTTATTGGAGAAATCTGGCAAAATAGCCAAGGTACTAGGAGCAAATAGCTAGGGAGGGAAAGTAAACAGAATTGTATGGCCAAGAAGTTTGAATTGCAAGTTACAGACTGCTTTATCAGGGATTGATTTCAGAGTATAAGCAAAGAGAAAGGGATGGGGGGTGTTAAGTGAAAAAACAGACACGTTAATTAATACACAGTCAGAGAAAGGACACTAGCTGAACTTTTTTTTTGTGAAGAATCATTATACTATCTCAGTTTTTAACAGTTGTTTTAGAGGGAAATTCAAAAGCAAAATAACAGCCAACAAATAATAAAACAAGTACAATTTGAAGAAGCCCAAAACTGAAGCTTTTCTACTTTTAATGCATTTCATTACTTAATGCAGAAAGTATAAGTATTTACAGAAGTGTTTAGCAAAACAGTACAAGTCAAGTACCAGAATGTGTACATCTTTGTAGATGTGTACAACAATGACTTAATTTTACTTGTTATTTGTTCTGCTTGGTAATTGGATAGAAGTACTGATCTAAACTGAATTATTCTTTAGCTTCAGCCCAACAATATATAATGAAAACAACACAGAACTGGGAGCTGAGCATTTGCACCACGTCTGCCCTCCCCCACCCCTGACAGGAGTTACTGATATTCTTTGAGTGACTAAGTGGAGAGAATTCTTGAGTAAAGTCCACAAGTAAGAGGTTGGGAATCTCTGTGAGTAGTCCTTATGGGGAATGTAGGACATGATGGAGATGAGAAACAGTTTTGAAATCTACGATGCAAGACGCACATCAGAGCTTCACCATGTGACTGAATGAATCTATCAAGAAGTAAGGCAATTTCAAAACGTAAGCCCTTTATAATCCTAAATTTGGAAGCCCATGTTTCAGGGGCAGATATTTTGTATTTTCCACCGTCTTCTTTCATTGTTTTGCAATTTAGCAAAGACAGATTGGTCATTCTGGCAGTTAGACTTTGAATTTTCAGAGCTGACCAAGACTTTATGATTTCCTTGATGATGAGTTTAACTTACAGGTTGATCTAAACGGAGTAAGTTCTTCTGATTCTCCAACTAACAGGATAAACATTTGATGCTCAATCCGAGTAACACATCAAGAAGGAAAATAGTGTAACGTTTCAGCCAGTAGAGACAAGGACGTCTGTTCATTCATGTGTGCCCAACTGAAGAAGCAGTGATACTGGAAACTGTACACAAAAGGCAGGAACCCATTGACAGTGAAAAAATATGTCTTAATGAATGCAGAAAGAACAGTTAATAGTAGCAGTAATATTTTATAATGACTGTGGAAACAACAGCAAAGCAATTACTTAAAGAGAGGATACAATTAAATATACAATAAAGCCCACAGGGCTTTAAAACAATACATTCTAGATGCATACATCTATTAATGGTGAAATGCATGAAGGACACAGTGAACAGAGTACTAGCAAAGAAAGACTGCACTAAGGGGTTCCTGTGCAGACTTAAATCCCCCAAGGATACATTTTTTTACACTTGCCCACATGGGAAGCACTGCAGCAATGGAGTTCTGCTGCAGTCTCTTGTGAGATAGGTAGTGTGGGGTTGTATGGAACAGCTATTCAGAATTACAGGTAGCCATTTTACCACAGGCTTAAAAGTAAGCCATCCTTAATGTGGGGAAGGGAACATGCTTGGAGCAATGGCATTTACTGATGTATTCATTTTACATTTGTTACACAGGTGGGCAAGCTGGTCAAAATTCAAACATAACCCAAGTCAACAGGCACAATATACATAAATTTACATGTATAGGATAAACAAATGCATACAAAGTATCACAAATAGAGGAATAGGTAACATACAGCACGGGCTGTATTTACAAGAAAGATGAAAATAAAATCAGAAATGTTAATGCTTCAGCTTGGATGGGAGTAATGTAATATTTAATGTTTATAGACTTACTATAAATAAATATGCACTAATTGAACAGCTACTCACAAATTAACAAAGCAGTAAATAAAACTGTGGTACACATTCATGATGTATGCAGACATTTTAAATTATTTACACTCTGTTGACCAGGTTAGTCTTAACAGCCCAGAAGCCTCTTTCCACTGGATACTAGAGGTGGAATTTATACTCATTAAGGGAAATTTACCCAGGACACTGGGGAAACTTGACTACTCTTTTTGATATGTACAACGGGAATTTCCATTTTCAGCTGAACTACCACCAGCTAAGTCTAACGAAACTTCAGTTTAACATCTCACCTCTAGTACTGCTGTAGTCTTAACTTGTTAGCTGGGGTTTCCTTTGCAACAGGATTCGTAAATATTTATGAAGCAGAAGAAGGTCTTCTCCCTCAATTTTTGTACCAAACTGATTATTTGAAAAATGTGGCATATTACTGTTACTGGGTGAAGTAAAAGATCAGGTGTTTAGCCATAATCCTGTGACTACAAGTCAACCTGTTAGCACTGAGGTAAAACTCACGTCTATGATATTAGCATTCTGGATTGAATTAGTAGCGATTTTGCAGTGTTGGCTTGACTGGGGTGAGAATCTTTTGCCACCAGAACATATCCTACCTTGAAAGCTTGTGTTATGTTTAGCCAAGAAAGCCAGTGAGTATGGAAAGGGTGGCGAGACAAAATGCAGTGTGCCTGCAGCATCTTTTACATGTGAAAGAACCCCACCTTATATGCACTTTGTATCATACCTCCTCTCCAGACCAGGGAAGATAGTTATACAATAACAAAATTGTTGAGTAGGATGACAAAGTGAGATTTGATGCTATCAGTGGAAGAGGCTGGTGTATATCTTAGAAAAATAAGTATATGACACATCATAGATGGTCAGGAACTATATAGGCCTCAATGTGATCCCATTAGTAATGCTCCGCAAATAATGACTAGTGAATCTGGGGGACTATGGAAATGCAGGACTGAATTCAATATCCCCGAGAATAAGCAGAAGGAATCAGAGAAGTGTAAATGGTTTTAGTGGTTGCAGACAAGCAGATGGATGTTAGGTCTCTAGGCTAGGAGGAACGTAAATACTTAGAAAGAAGACAAAAGAATTTACCACCTTGATTAAAGCAGACAATTTTACATGTGGGGAAGTGGAGAGAACAAAAGGTGGCAGAGATAAGATGGGAGGGATAAAAGACCTGAAGTGAGGGAATGGAGTGTTTTTTTAGCCTTGGCTGTTATGTAAAGTCTAATGCAAGACAAACAGGATGGCAATTAGTCCTTTGTTAAGCTGGCAATTTACTTAAGCACTGAAATGAAACACAATATCTGCTGCACTAACACATGGACGTTTGCAGATAATAAACATTGCTAAGGAGTTGTTAGCACAAGCATGTAGGACAATACATCTGGTGTTGAAACTAATTAGGTTTTAGCTATTGCAGTAATACATTTCCTACTTTTGTTGTTGCTATTACTTCCTCACAGCTGTGTTTCTTTTTTTCCTGTTCATTTCCTAAACACATTACTCTGCATTCTATGGCAATGAAAATCTATCTCCCTTCTGAAGATTCTATCAGTGGTGCCAATTTCATGGTCGGCCTGTTAAAACAAAAACTGTACACTTTGACCTCACGCAAGCACTGCTTGTTTACTTTCTCTACCTATTTTGCCACCTATGTGATAAACTGCAGATTTTTTTTATAACCAGCAACCTACTTTTTACTTGCTCGTCATACTGATTTATCACAAGTCAACAGCAATGTTTATTACATTTCTTAATAGTTATTTATTACATGTATCCATTAACCTGAAACACAATGATGCCTCTGCACACAAGCCTTCACAGAGCTGCATAATTATAAAAGTAATGTGATTTTATGAACACACTCATTAATCTTCTCCGTTCATTAAAGTATCTGCATTTAGCTTCTTAAAGGGATACTAACACAACTCTGAATGTCAAGTAGTCCCAAATCAACTACACTGCTCAAAACTGTGGTGATAACGTAATGCATTCACAAATTAACAAACATGACTCTACTGTAACTAGTAAAGTCAAGCACCTCAATGATTGAACAGACTTTTTTCAGAACCATACACCTAACATTCTCTCCATTAAAATTATAATGCTCTAAAGAAATTAAAGTATTAACAGTATAGCTTTAATTTGGTTTTATATAACATTGTTTAAGTTGTGTATTACCCTCTTAAAGCACACAAGTGTACTCCAATACCAAAAGCAATACATTAGATATACAATGGTGTGCGTAATGAAATCTACAACTGAATGTTCTTCCTAATAATAATTAACCTTGTTTCAAGAACCACATTTTATGATGCACCATATCTGTGCATGGCTCTATGCGCAGGAAGTCCAAATAATGAAATTAAGTGTGCTGTAATGAAGAAATAAAGCAAATGTTACATTTGAACATGTAAAATCTGCCTATAAAACATGCTAGTGTTTTAAAGGATAACCCCATTGAAGAAATGAATAAAAAATGTTTCTCATCATGTCTTTACCTTCTGTACAGCACTAATTCCTTTGCATCAATTAAGTGTTCAGTACTAGTTTGTAATTTTATATTTTAAAATGGCCTGATGAAGGCCCCATACATGACTTTTGTTTCACAGAATGACCAGCTTTTTCTTGCAATACTGTCCATGTCCCCACTATATGACACTGCTAGCTCACTACTGCCGCGCTTCTCCACTGACTTACATTGGTCATATTCTAAAGAGATGCATCTCTGAATTTCTGTACACACTGTCCATCCTCAACCCCTTTTCCCATTTTGCACATGGGGTCGGAGTGTCACTTCAGCAGCGACAATCATCTCAAGACATAGTTTAGACTGCTTGGTGGCTAGCTCTGCCATGGTAGTTCACTCTTACCACTCACTCGTACACACACACTCTCACCTATGGCCAATTTATAGTGTCCAGTCCACCTACTGCTCATCTTTGGAACATGGGTGGAAACCAAAGCGCCCATAGGAAACCCACGGGGCCGCAGGGAGGACATGTAGACTCCGCACAAAAGGCATTCCAGCCAAGAATCAAACCAGAGGACCTCTTGCTGTGAGGCAATGCTAACCACTGCACCACAGCGGCCACCCACATCCCAAAGTAATTTAAAAACTGAAAGGCTAAATGCCCATAATTTTGAAAAGCAACTTTTTTAAAGTATTTTTGACCCCTCCACCCAGGTACAGTGATATAAAAAGGGGTAAATACTTAAGTATGGGATGAAGCTCCCATGCATACGGTGGTGCAGGACAGTGCAGCCTCTTGTGTAAAAAAAAATTCCCATTTTTGAAAGCATGAAAATTCAACATTTCAGTCCTCAAAAATTTGGTACAGATCCCGCAGCATATTTTAATACAATTTCTACATTTTTCCAGTAATAAGCTAATCATTTTTTTTATTAATTTTAAATGTTGCCTTAGAAAGAAATTCTGAATTTACTTGATTTTGTTTCTGGTTAAGCCATAAGATTGTGTCCTGGAATGTCTCAGAGCAATTGCTAGATGCCTTGTGGTTGCATATTTCAGCAGCAAGAGTCATGTCCACATTTTCTGTTTTAAGTCAAATACATGCAAAGGAGACACTGAACTTCATCAGATATGTGTCTGCTAACTTTGCTTCCTATTTGTGATTTTCATGGACAAGATACCAAGGAGCAAGTGGGATCTGGAAAATGGGGATATGAAGGTTGCACCTTGGTTGTTTGCAGAGGATGTCTTCTCCAGAGTAAACTGAAACATCCGGTTGAGTATGAAGAATCTGGGATGGAAATCAGCACCTCCAAACCAGATATAACATTTCCCATCTGGAAAGGAGTGAGTTTCTTTCTGCAAGTAAGGAATAGATGCGTCAAATGGAGTAGTTTATACAGTTTGTTGGGGGGGGGGGTCATGAGCAGCACGAGGACTGGCAGTGCTGCAGGTGTGATATCAAACTTTGGTAATGTAGCACAACTTACATCACAAGATTAAGCTCTCCATTTACCAGACGATCTAAGCCTCATCTCCACCAATGGTCATCAGCTTTGGGGACTGGCCAATCACAGAAATTATGTTCTTTCATATGGTAGTGAGGCCTATAAAATCAGAAGGTGGTGGTTTGAGGGGATGATGAATCAGCTGAGGAGGTTTTCTCTAGAAACTTGGTAAGGATGTCTCCTGCGCACCTCCCACAGGAGGTGTACGAGACCACAAAAGTCTCACTGCACAGAAACCCTGGCACAACAAAGAAATAATATCTCAGCCGACCTGAGAACTCTTGTGGATGAAATAAGACTGGCTGGAGATTGAAGCACAGGAAAGGGAAGTCAGGTCTAGTCTGTACAAGTTGCTACCACAATAGTACTCACCAAGAAAACATGGTTTGTAAGTGGATGGAATTACGCATACAAATATGTGTGTGTATATCTGGAAACCTGTACAACATAACTTTCAAATGCCATCGTCACACCATGCCTTCTCCAATGCATTGTACTCCTAAATTCACAATCAGTCATACAGGGCTGCTCTTCTCCCACAGCAGGAAGTTTTGAGTTCAATAATTTATTTATTTGTTTGTTTACTTGTCCTTTGTTGACTGGCTTAGTCCCAAAAGGCTAGTGGTCTATTTTCAGGAGAGACCCAGAGTGATATTTATACTACTAAGGGTAATTTGGCCAGGGCATCAGGGAATTTCCCCTACTGTTTTTTTATAGTTGCTGAAAGATCTTTCACATCAATCACAGTTCAAGTAGATGGGAACTTGACATAATGTCTCATCCAAAGAATGACACATTCAGTAGTGCAGCACCTCCTTATATTGCATTGCAGTGTCAGACATACGTATACCTGTTGAGGGAATAGAACCGACAGCCTTCTGCACCAAAGGCAAGTGTAGTTAGTACATGTTGTAATACTGACACTGAATATGTCTAACAATGTTCAATGTGAATGTGATATTCATCTAGAAATGTTCTGAGGCTTAGCAACACTGACAATAAAGCCCGTGTTCTCCAAAATAAGAAGTTTAAAACCTTTACACAAAATAAAAATGTTTCAAAGGTTCAATCAGGTTTACAGTGAAGATTGAAGCTATACTGGCATGTACTGGGCACAAGGCAGAGAACTAATCCTGAACAGATAACTGAGAACAGTATTCAGAAAAACTGCAACAGCATTTCCCCATCATACAACTAAAAAACAAGTCTAGCTTTGAAAGACTTGTGCCTTCTGCCAAGAGTGCAGGTTACACTTGCAACACTTGCAGAGCTGATCCAGAAATAATGCTCTAAAAAGGAATTTTCCAAAACTGAATCAACTTTTAATTTCAAACAAAAGCATCTGAAAACCATTTAAGATGTGGGCACAAAAAATCAAATCTTCATGTCTACATATATTATATTTGTTTAACATTTAAGAAAAAGTGCAATAATTTCCTACATTCTACCATAATTTTTAGTAGTATATCCAGACTGTTGAGCATTCACAGAAAGAGAAAAGTCAAATTACATGCACACTTTCTTCTGCAGTACAGGTTTCTGCCAGGCAGATCTAAAATAATCTTTGTGGATGAAAGTAAAGGATTAGTACTGACTGTGAATTACACCCTGGATTTTCAGTAGTGCATGTTAATATCAGAACCTCTTGACTACCTGAAACCCCATAAGTTGCCAAGAAAACAACAGAAAGTGTACTTACCATATTAAATGATCAGTGAGATAGCCCTCTACATTAGGTCATTGCTGGGATTTCCTCTTCTGAAACCTTAATTAGCATAAAAGTCTTGCCATCTCTCACTCCTGGTCTCAGGAACACACACACTATGTGTAAAAGGAGGGTGCATGCCAGGATTCCCCAATTTTGATCATATAAAACTAAGTAAGCACCCCTGCAATGACATGATAGACTTGTACAATTTAAAGGAAAGACTACTCACAGAGGCAGATAGGATGGTCATCCAGCATAGGGAGCTGGAGAGCTGTAATAAATACCCTCGTCAGACATCCTTTTCATAGATCACATGATGTAATGAGTTAACATACCTGCAACATCTGGTTTTGTAGGCTAGCTCTAGCAGGTCACTATTAGATGGAATCCCAAACGCTATCCCAAACAAAACTAAAGGTGAGAGGAGCTGGAAGACAGCTTAAAGACAATCATTCTAAATCAGCACATTGCTAATGGATAACAAGCTGAATCATTGTTCAAACAGTAATGACTGACGAAAGTATGAATCACTAACAAGTGTCTATAATTCACACATCCATGGAGGAAACAATCTTGAAACGGCCATTGGAAACAAGCACCTTTGGTGGAACATAGAAATGACAAACATGGTTCTAACACCAACTAGAAAGAAATGAATTAAAACTATTAAATTCTCCACTGTCTTGGCAAAATATGCATTTTAATGAAAGACATTATTAACATTGCTGGTTCTACATTAAAGGAGCAGGAGTAAAGTGTACTACTTCTTGGGCTAAAACCTATTCCTACATTTATTTCTGTTTTCATCAGATAAAGACTGGTGTTTTTTTAAATTATTAGGAAATTGCATCTCCTGAGTTACTTTAATAATGATAATAACATAATGTTGTCTCTGAATCTAGACTTTGACTCTAGTTTTGGTTCAATGGATGCATCTTATCTTCATATCTAGCATTACAGGGAGAATACTGCTGTTTTAAAAAAGAATGTTCAATACCTGGACCTTTGGTAGGTGATAACACAACTTAAAGATGACACTACTGACTTGTAAGCAAATCTAGATGCATACAAAAAAAAAAAAATCTAGTTATGTTGAACTGCTTAATAAAGGAGACTGGACTACTTTTGCAATGACCTTATGAGAAAAGAAACACATCACAAAAGTAAACAGTGCCCACTGATTACAAGAATGTGAGGAATCAGTGAATGCAGGACATCCAATGGGAGAGTTAATAAGCAGTACATAACCACAGAAATTTGCCTTCATCATCCAGAGAGTTGTTTTTCTTTCATCTTTTCCCGGTTAGGGGTCGCCACAGCGGAACTCCGGTCTGCTAATGATTGGCAGTAGATTTTTTACAGGTGCTGAGGTGCCAGCTCGACGCCCAACTTCACTTATCAGACCAATGATCGAGTACAATGCCCCATTTGGGATGTATCTCACCCGACATCTGCAGCAATTGGAGAGACCCCAAAAGTTTCTCACCAAAAGGATAAAGGGACTCCAAAATCTGTCATATACTGCCAGACTGAAGAAACTCCAACTCTATTCAGTTGCATACCGTCTGCTCAGAGGTGACCTGTGCCAGACATACAAGGCCATGACCAACCCGGAATTAATGGACATGCTCCACCTCAAAAAATCCAAATCCACCAGAACCACTAGAGCAAGTGACTTAAACCTTAGCACGGATATAAATAGGACGTGCTGGAGGGATAGATTTATCACCCAGAGACTCCCCATGCTGTGGAATAAAATCCCGGTCCATGTGAGGCAGAGCACCTTGCTGGCTCTGTTCAAGAGAAATCTTGACCGGTGGATGGGAGATCGTATCTGCCCTAAGGCATTTATAAGCCTAGCCCAAAGTTATGTGGCTTACGCCACCCCTTATTTTGGAAATAATGCGCCCATTAGTTTGTTGTGCCTCTGTCCAGCAGTGACACAGAGATGACCTAGTATAAACCTATGAACCTATGAACCTTCAACGAAGGCATGCCCATTCTACGCATGTCTTTCGAACCGCCACTCGACCGCGGGAAGGACATGCAGACTCCATACAGAGGGCGCTCCAACCGAGAATTGAACAGGAGAACCTCTTGCTATGAGGCAACAACACTACCGCTGCCCCACCATGGCTTCCTTCATCATCCAGAGAGTAAAATACCTTATTTAAAAATAGTATTTTACATGTATAATTATGGTAATAAGCACCTTATTTAAAAATACCATATTACACACATACTTTTTTTTACAAGAATATTGAAGAGTCGGTTAAATTAGATATTCAGAACAATCCAGATATTGTTTAACTATGTGGATGGCCCAGTAAAACATTAATTCTTCCTAGATACATATTTCTTTCATTTTCTGCGAACTTAAAAATCAATAACTGTAACATGCATGCAAGTTGACAAATATTCAGTCTACAACACAGTACTACTACTTGTTACAGGTTTCAAATTATATTTTTGATATGAGAAAAATCACATGGCATTTTATTAATCAAGTGTCATTTAGGTTCAGCATGGTGAATTCTTTGAATTAGCTAGCTCGGCAACACCTTCATTATAGCATTAAAAATAGATATTTCAAGTGGATTAATTACACTACATTTCTTGCAGGTTTTCAACACAAAGTTAAGTAATTGTTGTAAATTAATTCTATTAATTCTGCTTCACAGTATGGCTGCTGTCTGGGCTTGGTCTTAATGAAGAACAAGAAACCAGAATAACTATTATATAATAGTGATACAAAACAGACATTCAAGTTCCACCCATATCATTACATTTTAAATGGCAAGACAAATTGCCTACTCCTAAAGGAAAACACTTGACATACATCTTAAAAAACATTACTAAGTGCAACCTGCTTCATGCATTCTTTAACTGGAACCCTACAAATCCATCAATATCTGGAATGCAGCACTGTTAACATCAGCAACGATCTGATTTCCTTGCTGGGATAAACTACCTGGCCTCTAGCCTAGTATTTTATTGACTCAAGAACTGCATTATTGCCTCATAATGGCACCTTGCTTCAATTAATGTTTAATTATGCACTGCTCAGCTGAGGAGATATTTTGCTGATAGAGGCTGTTTTGTAGAGCACTATCAACAAAAGACAGGAGAATGGTTAAGTCCCTCTACAGTCTGTGCCACACAGATGACAACATATTTTTTTATTAAAATTATTTAACAAGCCGGCTAAGTGGTCCAGATCAACTTCCTAGGAACCATGACATTCTGCAATACACAGAACAACCCTGTTTGGTCCATCATACAAAAACAGGAAAAAAAAATAGGATAAACACTGCATGCCACTACAATCTGGGTGTAAATAAAATTAATTTATACACCTGCTGCCTTTTTCTGGTTGTGCACAAAATTATATTTACACATTTGCTGCCTCTGTCTGGTAAGGCAACTTACTCTAATGGCTGTATCTGACCATGCAATAAAGGGACTGTCCAGACCCAATGTATAAAAGCATCAGGATGTTTACTTAAATCCATCTTTTCATTATAGAAAATGTATCTGTTGAAAGTAAATTAATAACTGAGCAAGTGTACCACAACAGTTTGGTTTTAACACAAGCATATATGCAATGGTTTTAAACTTTTATTTATGTTTCTCACACACACACACAGACACACACACACACACACACACACACACACACACACACACACACACACACACCAATGCTAGACAGATTTGACTGGATCTCTAGTGACATTTACATTTTTCACAGTTTCTGAAATATACATTTTTTAAAGTGCTTCAGTATGTATAAAGAATATAGCAGTCCCTTTTTTCAGCTGACATTAGAGTGACATCATTACTCTATCCAGCGCAAACTTTTGGTGCCCAGTAACAATGGCCTTACAAAAATACTCAGCAGGGCTGTATCCAGTACAATTTCTGAACAGTACAGATGTTAATTGTATATGCTAGGTACGCCTCAGGGGAAATGGGTATATTGTTAGTCGCACTAACAGGCAATGCACTGCACTAGATTACCACTTTCCATGTCTTCGAGATACACTGCCTACAGGTATGCCATAGCGTACAGCAGATCCTGTTAGGAATACACCTACCATTCAGATGCAACTATTCAAAAACATTTTTTACATTCGGTTATAAAATAAAATAGGATTTTCTCATTGGCTGCAAACTAGACTTTCCAAAGTGACAAAATACAGTTTAAGCTTGTAGTCTGCAAGTAGCACCTAGAAGCTGGAATCAGGGTCATTTAGCCATGGATTCCACACCCCTTAACCATCTCATCAATCTCCCCCAAGACCACCCAATTTATTTATTTTTTTTAAAACTGTTTTACTTGGAAAAAAAAAAAAAGTACACACATACATGTAAAAATACCCACCCACCATGTCAGTACTTTTTTAACTTGGATAAGAGACAGAATGGAGCAAAAACTCAAAAGTTCTGTGACATCACAAAACACACATATTTGCTGAACTTTACCACTGAAGCACTGCAACACTGATATTCTTAGTTGAAAACATGAAACACAGTTACTCACTTTAGGCTTTCAAAGGTGCCCAGCCCTTAGCAAGAAGCAAACATTTTAGAAATGAACACAGCATCCAACATACCTAAACCACACATCAATTAGCTAACAAAAAAAAAATGGAGTGTCACTCAGTGGCACAGAAGGATAAATCCCTAACTACGTCTCAGGTTACACTCTCACTACGTCTCAGGTTACACTCTCACTACGTCTCAGGTTACATGAGTTTGAACAGTGGCTTGGGCAGCTGTAGGAGCTGGTAGAAGAGGATGGGAATGAGCAGCAGCTACCTGCTGGCCCATTCTAGGTACATGAAGATTGTTCTGGATCACCAAAAGTGATGTCTAGTGGGAGTACTAGATGCTGATCTCGTGGAGCTCTGGTATGTAGGGTTTACACTGATTTGGGAATTTGCACAATAAGCACCACAGGAGAATGGGTGCTCTACCAGGGGAGACAGCAGGCTGCCCACAGTGGACCAGTAAAGCTGGCTCACTCCCTAAAAACTGACTCTTGCCTTCAGCAGTTGAGCTCATGAAGGTTTTCTGGGCAGGGATAAATGGGCCATAGGGCTCATGCCTGTGCAAAATCCCAGTTCTCTCAACCACAGAACAAATGAATTTACTGAGTACAGGTAGAGGAGTCATTGGGCTCTGGGACTGCAAAAAGAAAAAAAAAGATGAAGAAATTGAGATGATTTACAAAAGTGGTCAATGAACACCTATAGGAAAAAGGACAACTCTAATGGTAAAGTGGGTAAAGTCCTGACTATTGCCCAGGCTGCTCTTCTATTAGCAGATTAGACACCTTGAAGATCTGGCCAGGGAGGATGGGAGAGAGTGGGTGCTGCCAGTTCACCTAAGCTGGTGGTAGGGATGTGACAAAAGGCAGCAAAGCAGAGAGACAAATCAAAGGATGGGGGTGCTCCACTAGGTAAGAGGGTAGGCCACTCTCAAGTGCCAAACTGACACACTCCCCATCACCCAGCTCTTATTACTGGGGAATAAATGGACCAGCTGGGATACCTGTGCAGGAATGAATAAGACTTAGAACTCTATGCTAGACTGGGGGTATCTGCCTCTCTCTCTCCACGAAATGAATGGGACAAATGAGCGCAGGAAAAGAGTTCCAGTGCAGAGGAAAAAAGAGGACATTTAAACCAATCAACTGTTAATTTAGTGTGCACTATTCCACTCTAAACACAGTAGCAGCACTAAAGCAAATCATATCTGTAGTCTTCTGTGAGATTAACTAGGCAATGCAGCCAAAAAGAAAACTACCATAATCATCATCAAGTCTTAAAAAATATCTCAAACATATGTACCATAATCTAACTTATCAGATAAGAAAAACAATTAAACACATAAATAAATACTGTATTTAACTTTTATTTATCAAAGAAGGCAAAAAGAAACAGATTTTGACTACAAATAAAGATTCCTTGACCCACCAGGTCAACACATGTCACTGCCAAAAGGATATCCCTACTGACTCAATAACCTGCAGATATTACTTAATATAATACATATGCCTGCACATTAGGCATAAGGTCCCTTTAAGAAATAAATGCAATGAATGTGAGCAAAGCTACACATATGTTACTATACAGGCAGTTGTTTGTGAGCTTTCCTGGAGTAAAGATGTAGTAAGTCCAAGAAATGACTGGAAGTACCAGATTGTATAAAACACAGTTCATTCTGTAAGCCATGTAACAAATCAAAAATATCTGCCCACTTGGCTTTTGCATTTAAAAATGAAAAACAAATCAGTACTTTAGGTTACTTTCTACAAACAACTTAAGAGGTCACAAAGCACGTATGGGAAACATGCTGTCTTTTTAGAAGTCCCTGTCAATAAGCTTCAACCAAACCCCATTCTAGGCACTACAGCTAGGTGTTTTTTCCAGGTATACTTCACAGTTTAACCATCATCAGGTTGCTGCATCCCACATTGCCAGGGTCTAACTGGCAATAAGTACCTTATTAACTGGTTAATACACAGTTTTCCTGATTAAAGCTGTGTGAACATCCCATTTCCAAGGTAAATGTATAGCCACATATACAGTGTTCTTCTTTAGTGAATGCTAGAGTGTAACCACTGCTGGGCTGGGAGTTGGGAGCAGTGAAATTTATATGGTGTCAGAAATGAAAAGAACCACTTAAACAAACTTTGGCAACCTCTGCACTACCAAATATACATATGTCAAAATAAAATAAAATAACAGGTGCCAGTCTATGAACGCTAAAACAAATCACAAGCAATCCAAAGGAGTCATCAGTAGTACAAATGTGGCAAGAAAAAATCACTTGAACAATGGCATGGAGTTACCACTATCAATTTCGACCTCAGTGGAAATATAGACAGTTTCAAGTTAACTACTACAGTCACAGCACACTGCAATGAGTTAATGAGAATATGGTGGCATCCATAATACTGTATCCACCAAAACAGTTACAGGGTAATCTAGCCAAGAACTGCAAAATGTTGTCACAAATGTAACTTTTCTAGAATTGCTTTAAAACAAAAGAAACCAGAAGCACAGGTTGTCTCATTTTTATACACAGCAGAGGATGAAGCTACAAAAGTGTACAGTAATCTGTTAACAATAACAAACAAATTACCAGTAATTAAGGAAAAGTTTAAGCAGCACTGTGAGCCTCGAAAAAAAATCTGACTGTAGTGCTCCATCAAGTCTTAAATCAGGGCCAAAATGAAACCGCAAATTTTTACTGGACTGCAAGGAGATACACTGTTTTTAATATCTTGCCGGAATGGCTAACATCAATTCTGATGCTTGACAGTCTGAAGACCTCACTCAGAATTTATCATTCAGATCTGATGTATGAGATTTAGCTTTATTTATATATCCCCAGTCCAGTTCTTTTTTTAATCATTACACGCTTGAATGTAAACTGTCTACCGAAAGCTTTCGTACGTTGTGAATGTTTACTAAATGTAAAGGAATCCAGTAACATTGGACTGACATGTCCATTGTGTAAACTATAACTTCTCTTTATAAGGTAGACTGAAAATGTGGTTAGTTTGCATTTATGATTACAGTACGAAATTCCACACTACTACTTTCACATTTACTGTTTTACTTGTTTTCTTCTATAATACTAAATTCGGTGTTTGGTGCAGAAACAAAAACTCTCCTTACTTTGGGATGGTATGACATTAATTAGTGGGGTGGCAATCCCCTCCCCATGGGAAGAAGCAGAGGAGATTTAACCTTTCTGTAAAAAGATTTGCATTATTCTGCATGTTTACGTGCTTATTTCTATAGAAACAAGTTTCAAAGGCACTTCTGTTAACTTCACAACATTTGATGTATTTCAACTGCACTTTTACAATTCAGAAACAAGGTAATTCAATACTTTACTTGTGTAAACTTCCAGGACCTGCAGTTACTGATCAGGGCCCAAATGAAAGGTACAAATGTTTCCTACTCTGAATAGCAGCAACCCTTAAGTAAATGATATATAACAACACTGTAAGGGGGGACGGGCATGCACAGGGGTTTTTAAACTGAACCCCTCCACTTAAACCATTTTTTTATAAATCCCAAGCAAACACCCGGCAAACTTTTTAAACTAATCTGTCTATTGCTGAACAAATGCCTCAGACCACTTAGTTGATGCAGCATGCAAAAGGCTATCTGACTGTAAAAATCACCAAGACATTCAAAACAGGATATACATTGCAGCAACCTCTCTGCACTTGCTGAGAGACTATCTAATTTGTCACAACCAAGAACATACTGCCACCAGAATTCCCAAGTTCATAAGAAAATGGACTTTGCTAAAAAATGATAACTGTGAGCCACAACAGTGTAGTGGCATGAAAGGTCAGAGTTGTCACTCTTTTAATGAGCTGTTACATAAAAATGCAATGGGCAAGAGTTCTGACAGCCTATTTGGTAGAAGCACCAGGGTTTAATTTTCCAAGGTACATGCACTCTCCCAAGCCTAATGTTTCTGTATTTGCCTCCAGTTCAACCAAAGAAAATGTCAAGGCATATCAATGGGGCAGAGGTGTAATGGTACACTTGGCTTGCCCATACACACATACAGAATAAAATATATCCCACTCCATACAGTTAATCAGGATGACATATGAAGGTTCAGAGTCAAGAAATAAGAGGGTTCCTCTCTGACAAGCAATGTGCTGTCCTCTCCCCCATTTGCTTATTTGCTTTATATTTAGAGCAATTGATAACAAAAATAAGGGGCTGAGAAATTCAAGGATATAATTAGTACGATAACCGAAAAAACTTAGATTTATTTGCAGATTATATTGCTTTGTGCTTGACAAATCAAGAAAAACATTAGGAATAAGGATAACTATTCAGAATGCCAGATCCCAGCCACAGCTAACTTAGCAAAACTTAACAAAATAAATATATTTCAGAGGAAAAAAAATGTCAATTTAAGGGTTTAAGCAGATCTTTATTCAATTATGGGGACATGATAAGATGAAGTATTTAGGTGTTTTATATGTCCTAATAATTATCTAACAGATGAAGATCTAAATTAGCTGACAGAGTGGGATGAAGCCTAGAAGAACTGTGGGCTCTTTCTTATCAGGGACTGATAACAGAGTATAAAGAAAAGGAAAGGAGTGGGGGACTTAACTACTAAGCACCAGAAAGCAGCAAAATACAACCAAGAAGTGATCCGCAATTTTTATTGTAGCAAGTTCTTTTTCTCTGACGTCTCAGCCATAGCCTTCGAGGAGTAAAGAACCACAGAAACACATACATTTTATATAAAAAAACAACAAGCAATAATTAAATAATTAATTTTCTTAAACCACTATAATAAAATAATACAATAATTAGATTAATACTCTCCAGTTCATTTCTTCATTTAACCCATGAGGGTATAAAGTGCCAAACTTTAAAATGTAAACAGCCTCTTTAAATAATAGCTGTTTTTTTATGGAACACCCTACCAATCCATACTACCTCTACCACCTCCACTACTCAGTTTAAAAAACTCCTGAAACACCATTTTCAGAATAATTGGTTATGCTCATACCACTCACCAGGCTAACCCTTAAGTAGATAACTCCTCTGTACCCCAACTACCCTTAGACAGTCTGTTTCATGAATATGAAATTCTGCCACTTTCAGGTCTTTGGAGTAGATGTATTTTGATACTCTATACCTAAATGTTTGACTTCTGTATGAACTGTCAATTTAATGCATCCCATACTGTATGCATCATCTCCTCAGGTGTACGTAATGTAATCTCTCATAACATGAAATGTATGTTCCATGTAATTGCCTATTATTCTATGTATGTAATGCTTTGGAGCTTATCTCCCTGGGCCTCTGCTGAAAGTGGACCTGTGTCCAGTCAGACTTTCCCAGTTAACAAATGTAAAATAAAAATAAAATAAATACATACATTTATATAAAATATGTATATATGATATATATTTTACCAACACTCCTTACCCTGGAAAAAAAATGATATATGCAGCATCACAGTCACCTGTTTTGGGACCATTGGAACCACTCCATCTGTGGAAGGTTTCAATGCTTATCAAATGTTTAGGTCCACCACATTAGATGAAGGCACTAAAGGTATTGGTGTCTCCATCTTCTTAAAAAAACACTTCATCCCCAAACTCATTAGACAAGATAATGACCTGGAACTTCTTCATGTTTAACTTATTATTAAGAAAATCCCTTATTTCATACCTAACTAAAGGACCTCCTCTATGCCCCCCCTGACTCATACCTTCTGCTTAACTAGTATGAAGTCCCTATGCATTAAGTTAGCCACTGTTCTGCAAAGAGGTTTCAACTATCCCTTTGTAAACTAAGGCAGCTGTACATCCTCAAGCATCTATGTTCAGAGATTTCTGAAATTTATCAATATATACTCCTTGGACCAGTTAGTCCACACCTAAAGCAGGGGTGATAAAATCCTGGACTTGGTCCTTATGGCTTTGCTCTCCACCAGTTGTAACTTCCTCCCTGGTCAAATGAGACCATAAATCAATCACATTCACCATAAGACTTGTGCCTGAAGCATCATTCAGTACCATAGTATTCAGGGATTATGCAAAGTCTAATCTACCAAAACCGAGTGATGATATGGCTACATTCAAAAGCCCCTTCCATGTTAACGACTACCTGCTTATAGAGAAATCCTTTGCTACCAAATTCTGTGCATGTATGTTACAAATCTCAGAAACAATGCCAAGCACTCTGCAGGGCTAAAATAAACTTGTATCACATACTTGGAACCAGAGGACACAGCAAATCTGCTAACAGACAAATTTAGCTCAAACTTCACTCCCCCCTTTCCCCTCCAATATTCTTGGGTCATGTACCCACATCTACCCCCTCAAATCTCACAAGAACAAGTTCTCAAGGCACAAGAACACCAGATAACATGTCAGACTGCCTGCTGGTCAGCCTAAAGTATGTTTGTCTTATCACTTACAGAAGATATTCAGTATCACCCTAAATCAATATCAGACTCAAAGGAGGCTTTGTGCTGGATGAATGGAGGGCAACAACAGTTATTCCCCTGCACAAAGGTGAGACTTCAACAGACCTGGTTAATTATGGACTTGTAAGCTTGACCATTCGTAACTGTATCGTTATGGAAAGGATCATTATGGAATTAATAAATAAGGATATAGATAACCTACTGACTCTAACCCAACCCAGTTTGATTTGTCAAGAATGGATCCTATCTACTTAACCTGATTGACTTCTTTGAAAAAGTTACCAAAACAATGGGTGAGGCCAAAACAGTACACACTGCATATATCACAGATAAACTCTCCCAGTCAAATGTAACTCACTGGGTAGTAAACTGGCTCAAAAGTAGAACCAAGGAAGTTAGGGTGGACAGCTCTACCTTCTCCAAAAGGGCTGTCACTAGTGGTGTACCCTGGGTTCAGTTCTTGTGCCATTCCTCTTTGGCATTTACTTCTTGGAGGTCAGTACTAATATTAAGGGTTTGTGGCTGACCAAGTTTGTGGATGACTGCAAACTTGGTGCTGTCATAGACTCCTCAGAAGATACTAAGATCCTCCAAGAGGGCCTGTCCTGAACAAATAGGTGGTGACAAGACCATGAACTAAAGTTAAATGCAAAGTAGTATTATATAATTGTATCCTTTGACTAACATGACTCCCCTTGTAGCTATCACATTGACAACACACCCCTGAAAATTGGTCCCATAGTTAGGGATGTAGGAACCTACGTCTTCAGTGAAATGGATAATGATTCCCACATATCCATTGTTGCAAAGATGTCCTTTGTCATTGCACAGCTTGTATCTAAAGGTATTGTATCCAGATCCAAGGCTATAATTGTTCCACTGTACTCGGCATTTATTAGTCCAGTTATTGAGTATAATGCTTCTTTCAGTATATACCTGTTAAAACACTTGCCACAACTGGAATGACCACATTGCTTTCCTACTGAATAAAAAAACAAGGGCCTAAATTGTAAAAACTATGCAGGCTGTCTCAAAGCCTTTTCCCACTTCTCAGTATCCTATATGTTACTGAAAGACTGGCTTGTGTATATAGTTTCAAGAGAGTCTGTTTGTCAGACCTAATACATTTTTACAAATCCTGTAGTATCATAAACACCAAGTCAATGGATCTCAGTCTGTCTTGCAAAATAAGTAGACTATGTTGGAGGGGTAGGTTTGTATCATAGAGAATGTCACTTCTATGAAACATAAAAATCTTGTTATTCAAATGCATGTATTTGTAAATCACTGTGGAGTTTTTCTCCAAGGGCCTCCACTGAAAATGGGTACCTGTTGACCCAGTGGACCTTTCCCGGTAAACAAATGCAAATAAATAAATAAGATTGTTAGCATCAAAATAAGAAACATTGATTTTTTCCAGCACTCATAATTACCCTGATGAAATTTTTTAAAATGCATAGCAATAGAACTTTCTTCCTTACTATTAATAATATCTCTAACATGTTCCATCAATCTAACTTTAAATGCCCTCTTTGTTTCACCAATATAGAAATGATTACAGGGACATCTGAAGGCGTAAATAACACCCTCAGAATTACAGGTAAAATGGTCCCATGTATTAAAAAATATATTATTTATTTGCGGAAAACTTCTAACTACAAACTTACATGCCTTACACCTACCACACATAGAGGTCCCACTAGATAATACTCTACGTTCAAAATACATAGGAGGCATATAGTATTTGCACTTTATACCCTCATGGGTTAAATGAAGAAATGAACTGGAGAGTATTAATCTAATTATTTTATTATTTTACTGTTTTATTATAGTGGTTTAAGAAATTTTGTAAGTGGATAATTGATTAATTATTTAATTATTGCTTGTTGTTTTTTTTTATATAAAATGTATGTGTTTCTATGGTTGTTTACTCCTTGAAGGCTACGGCCGAGACGTCAGAGAAAAAGAACTTGACTGCTAAGTGAAAGACTGGTTTTGTTAGAGCTTTTACAAAAGCCGTTTTTAAAAATGGGAAAATTATTAGGACATATAAAAGACTGCATGATAACTATAAGAATCAATCAGATGATGTTAGAAAAGATCGGGTAGAGAGAGCGAATGGAAAGGCAATTTACAAAGGAATAATGGATGACATCTATATAACTCTCAAGTATGCACACATTCTAGAAGTTTCAGGATTTTTGCTTGGAAGTGTCTGCATAGGTATTTTTATACCCTAAGCAGATGACAAGAGAACCTTAAAATAAACCAAAATAAAACCCTAAACATAATAGGTTGCTACTTCCCACCTGGCCACAACATCCCTCCACTTGAAAACCTCCTCAGCTGGACTACCCACCACCTACCCCAAGAAACTTTAATTCTAGGAGACTTCAACACTGACTGACTATCCTGCTCTAACAACCACCCAACCTATCATGTAAATCTTCATGGCTTCACCCAACTAGTCCAGTCACCTACTAGGATAAATAACTCCAACAAACACACTACCCTTGATTGGATACTAGTCAATAAGAGCCCCCAGTCACATATAGAAAGCTGCTTATCTGACAGCCTCAGTGATCACTCCCTAACCGTCCTACTAAGAAAACACCTTTATAAATCAAAACCCATCATCTACCATCAAATACACAAAAAACTAACAATCTCCCCACTAGCTTCTCTTTCTCTCCTGTTCCTACCTCCAAAATAAAACAACTATTAACAACTTAAAACCACCAGATTAGCAGCAGACAACCTCCCAAGTGAATACCTTCAATTTGCAGCTGACGCTCTAGCCTACCCTGTATCACTCTTGATTAACAAGTTGTGTTCCCACACTATGGAAAGTCTCACACATAATTCCCCTACACAAAGAAGGCCCCTCCACAGATCTAACCAATTACTGCCCCATAGCTATTCTCTCGCCACTCTCCAAAATACTAGAGAGATGCATCCATTTTCAAGTCTCAGATCACCTCCTTGCTAACAACCTCCTCTCCAACACACAACACGGTTTCCGACCTAACCATAGCACCACCACACCTTACTCTCTTCCTCTAACACTATCCTACAAAATAAAAATGCAGGTTATCTCTCCTCAGCTACCTTCCTAGACCTCTCTAAAGCTTTTGACATGGTCCCACACAAACAACTAATTTCTCTTCTCAATAACCTATCCTTCTCTCAACCAGTCATCAACTGGTTTCAGAGTTACCTATCTGACCGCCAACAAGCAGTTGCTTGGCAGGACAACATATCCCCCCAACTACCAGTCTCCATAGGGGTTCCCCAAGAGTCCATCCTGGGACCCCTACTCTTCTCTATTTTCACCAATAATCTAGCCTCAGCCACAACACATGATACACTCATACAATATGCAGATGATGCAACCATCATTTGCACAGCCCACTCCCTACCTGAACTGCAAAAAGTCACACAGGAAGCATTTTCTTCTATTGAAACTTGGTTATTCCGATGCCCAACTAATACTTAACCCAAACAAAACAAAATTACTAATCCTCCAACCCACCAAACTTTCCCTAGACAGCTCTTACTTTAACATCACAGCAAAAGACAACACCACCATCCATCCTACAGAACACAACAAATTACTAGGAGTAGAAATAGACAATAAACTGAACTTTGACATTCACATTTCCATGACCATTAAAAAAGTGCACAAAAAACTAGGAGTATTATATAGAAATCACCAAAACAGCTAAAATTTCAGTAGCAAATTCTCATCTTATCTCTATCCTACTCTACGCCTCTCCAATATTTACTAACCTTAGACAATGCTACTTAAATAAGATCGAAACCTGCTACAACAAAATCGGCAAATTTGCCACAGGGGCTTCCTACCATACTCACCACTGTCTCTCACTAGCAGAACTGGGCTGGCTAGAGCTCCCCCACCTCCTTCAATGGTACCAACTCGCACTTACCCACAAGCTAATAAACCAACCACTAAAAGTCTCATCCCTCCAGAATCTACTCCAACCTTACATAACCACAAGACCACTAAGATCCATCCACAAAAACCTCCTACAGGTCACAAGAGCCATTAACTCTGCTGGAGAAGCATTATTCTCCTGTACTATAGCCATACTCTGGAACTCCCTCCCATCCTCAATTACCTCTATAACTTCTTGTACCCACTTCAAATCCTTACTAAAATCACACTTAAAAACTTTCCAGATATGCCCTTGCAACTCCCCCCCCCTCTAATACCATCCACTCCACCCACCCACTACCTCTCTCAGCCCCCTATCAACAACCTACTCTTAGCAAGCTTGGCTACTCATGTTCCCAGCTACCTACCACATAATATTAACTTCTTGTAGCAACAACTGCTAATGGCTGTTATGTACCTCAAAAACAGATTGTATCAATTGTTCACTGATGATTCTCAACTACATTTGCAACCATGTTTAGTATACATCACCATATTTTAAAATTGTTCTATGTTCTACAGCTGTTTTACATCTATGTTTTATTCTTGTCTTGCGTCCTTAACTGGACTAATGTCTATATTTAAATGCTATGTTTTTTTAACTGTATAATGCAAATACTTAATGTGGAGCTTTTCTCCCCGGGCCTCCGCTGAAAACGGACTTGTGTCCAGTCGGACTCTCCCGGTCAACAAATGTAAATAAATAAACAAATAAAATTTTTCTCAGGTAAACAGCAAAAATAGAGGTAAGTGGGAATATTTGGGGGGGGGGGGTTATGAGTTGGCATATTTAAAAAAATCCCTACGAATTACTTTGTCAGAAATATTGGGAGAGTAAACAGTTATTACTAAGGAAATTATTCCACTGACTTAAATAAGGGCTTACTAAGCGTAATGGTATATAGGTTGTAAAAAAGAAAATCAAAATCCAAACCAACTATAATTCAAGTACTAAATACTCTAAAGGAAACAAAAGAAATGGAAGGGGGATCTTTAGAAAATACACACAGAATAATGTTCAAGAGGACAGCGAAGTTAAAGAGAAGGCAGGGAGTGAGCAATTTATATAAAGTTGGCATGCGTGAATGAAAAATACAACATATGCATACCACAGGAAAAATGTAACCATGATTTATTTTCTCTTCTTTTAATGTATATGCACCTATGTCACTGTCTAAAACAGGATTTAATGAAAATGTTTAGAAAAAAATCCCAGCCACAACAATCAGCACAACCAGAAGTTGCAGCTTATTGTCTTAGCTGGACATACAAATTCACTATAAAAATGGAAACTTTTACTTTAACAGAAAATGCACTGCATTCCAACAAGGAAGTCTAACCCAGCACCCCATACATAGTTCAGCAGCCACGTTTTTTATTTGTGTACTTATGTAGATAGATAGATAGATAGATAGATAGATAGATAGACAGATAGGCAGAAGGGTGTGTGTGTGTGTGTGTGTGTGTGTGTGTGTGTGTGTGTGTGTGTGTGTGTGTGTGTAAATATATATATACGTATACATATATAGAGACAGATTTATACACACACATATATGTATGTATATATATATATATATATATATATATATATATATATATATATATATATATATATATATATACACACACGCACACACTCTACACACACTTGATCGGTTTCCTTCATATCATCCTTATACAGCTGCTTCTACTGTTGTACCACAGGAGCTACAAAACTCTGCAACACATATATATTGGTTCTTCTAGCATCAGTACAGCATAGTAAAACAGAAAAGGTCCACAAAGTTAAAAAACTATGTATTTTTTGTTAGGTCAGTCACACAGTAAGAAATCGAAGTAATAAGCAAATTAGCACTAGGGCGCAGAAATAGGAGATATGCAGAATACATCTCAGAAGCTTTCTGAGTTGTATACAACTGAGTACTAGCCAGGTTCTTGCATGCTACCTAATGCAAATGTGCACCTACATATGGTTTGCTGCACTGCCAGTGCCTTATGGCCTATTCATATGTTGCAGAAGTAGTGTAGCAGTGTTGTACAGAATATGAGCACTGATGACTTCTAGGAGGTCAACAAAGCAGCATCTGGCTGCCAACCCATGCTTACTTATTCTAAAATTAATTTTTACTGTTCTTTATCTGCTGTAGTTCTGTACCTTTACAGTTCTTTCTTGTTTGCTATGAGTTCCTTTTCCAACTAAATAGCTGTCTGGCTTAAGGAAAGGGTATCACTGGTTACAGCTTGTTTTACCCTATTTCACTGTTAGTCATCTTTCAGATCTGACTGTGATGGCACCACATTTTTGGTCCCAATTCAGTTTACTGTATTCCAGTCAGCTGGTCACTGAACTTTTTACACCAAAAGATTTCATATATAGTCACTTGCATGCACAACTTCTAAAGGAGTCTTTTGTGACAGCCCAATAATGATTCTGTGGTGACCATTTCCTTGTGAGCACTGAATCAGCCATGTTGTGTGAATTACTGTCAGACTGTCTTGCACTTCAGACTGGCTGACTCTTTCTATTACACTCAGGATTTAGTGGAGTTTTCTTCAGACCTGAAGTTAGATTGTCTCTACTACTGCTCTTCTTGCTTTTTTCTCATCCAGATGGACTGCTTGGCCCATGACCTTTAGCTTTTGTCTTCTGTAAAGTGAAATGTATGGAAATCACAGTGGCACACTGACCAGCAATATTACCTTATACTAAGAGGTTTTCTGGTTCAGTTATCAGACAGACTGTTTTCTGTGTAGAGTCTGAACATCCTCTCTATGCTTGTGTGGATTTTTCCTAGGTAGTCAGGCTTCCTCCCACATTCCAAGGATACGTGAGTGGAATGGTGACTCCAAGACGCCCACAGCTGTCTATGTGGTGTGTGTGCATATATTGGTGTGATAAAAAGAAAGGTCTGACAATCAACTTAGATTCCCTAATTACCTAGTAATCTCTGTAGATAGCCATTACTGGTTGTGACATTAGTCAACAGCGACTCAAAAGCACTGGATGTATGGACAGTAAACTGCATTTTTGACAGTTATCATGCTGTGCTGTTGATGTTGGATGCCGAAGAGATCATCTCTTTAAGGAGCTCATCTGAATTACAGCTATGCTGGAGTCTTTATTGAAAAAATGGTGATCAGATGCTGTGATACATCATGTCTAATCCACAATTTGTCTATTGCGGCTTGTCTTCAACAGTCTATTTGCCATGATATCAATTCCATCCTTGTTCCCTTAGAGTCATGAAGACACTGACAGAGTGTGCTTACTGGCAATCTCAGTTGATCTTTTAACAGAGAAGCTTAACTTCAACCTATAATAGGATGTCACTGACTTGACAAATATAAATTTTGCCTTGTGATTTAAAGCACAGATTTAATTTATAATCATTTTATTTTAATATGTTATACCTTATTCTCTATAACATTTTAATTTTAATTTTTTCATTCTCTTTATTTCATTATTACTATAAAGTACTTAGGTGACAGTTAAAGGAACTTCAGATGATGGGTTGCAAGGTGGTCCAACTTCACAGAGCGTGGTTCTTTAGTTCAGTTCCTGAACAGGGTGTTTTCTGTTGTGTCTACATGGATTTTCACAGGGTGTCTCAATTTTACCCCACATCAAAAAGATGAACAACATCCCATCTGTTCTCTTTTTCATACAACAATATAGTTCTGAGCCCCAGCTGACCTGGGCTGGATTAGTATATTTGGGTGCTGGAGAAGCCTGATGGGAAGGGACAAGAATGAGAATCAGATGCTGGCTCCCCTATCACAGGGGAAACGATGCAGTGAGACCTCATCTGCTGTAGAACATGAGTGGACTCAGCAGTTCAATGAAAGGCACACTTACAGCACTACAGCCTACCAAGCACTCTACAACGAATGGATGAATGGATGCACATACACACACTTCAGTATATCTGTTTTGGTAGGGAGCTGGCTGGTCAACAGAGGGTGGGGTGGGGATGATACTTAGGCCATTATGTATAATAATTTATTTATGTATAATTACTGACCCATAGCCATCCTCTCCCCCCTCGCAAAAATATTAGAAAAATGCATCCACAACCAGCTCCTTCACCACCTCCTTAGTCACAACCTGCTATCTAACTCTCAGCATGGCTTTTGACCTAAACATAGTACCAGCAGAGCGCTAATATCTTTCATCAGCACCATTAATCATCTCCTTAATGAAGGTCAATCTGTCTCATCCATCTTGCTCAATATGTCCAAAGCCTTTGACGCTGCTTCTCATGAACTACTTCTAGACAATCTTGCTTCCTATAGCCTCACTACTGCATCCCTAACCTGGTTTCATAGCTATCTTTCCCATTGCCAGCAAGCAACCAAACGGACAAACTGTCTCTCCTCCCTACTCCCCATCTCAGTAGGTGTACCCCAAGGCTCCATTCTTGGTCCCCTCTTCTTTACCATATTTACTAACAACTTCAGCTCAGGAACTCAACTGACAAACATTGTCCAGTACACTGATGACTCCATACATATGCCCAGCCCCCGCACCACAAGAACTCCAAATAAAAATGCAAACCTCCTTTCAGGCCATAGAAAAATATGCGTCAGAACATCAATTCAAACTTAACCCAAACAAAACTATGCTTATAGTCTTCAGAAGCAAAATACCCAAACAGGGGGCAGACCCCTCTCGTAATCCTGTCCTCCAACAGAACCAAAATTGAACCCAGTAACCAGGCTAAACTTCTTGGTGTCACAAATGATGAGAATCTAAAATTTGACAAACATATTTCCCTGACTATCAAGAAAGTTCATGCCACACTTGCCACCCTTTACAGGGCTAAACCATACCTTACTCAAAGTGCCAGACTAGCCACTGCTCAGTCACACCTGCTTTCCACCCTCCTTTATGGTTCTCACATATTTACAAACCTACATAAAACTGAGTTCAATAACCTAGAATCCTGCTACAACAAAATTGTCAAGTTTGCCACTAATCACCCATACAGGACACACCGCTGCTCTGCCCTCTCCCAACTCAACTGGCTCCTTAATATTTTATCCCTCAAACAAATGACCACGGCCCACAAAATAATCTACCAACCCAACAACTGCCCTGCTCTAACCTTGTCCAACCTAGTACAAATACCCAATCCCTCAGATCCTCCAACAAGCTAAAGCTAAAGGTAGCCCACTCCCACAACTACCATGGCAACACCCTCTACTCCCACAAAATTGCCAAACTATGGAATACCATTCCTCAGCCCATCTCACAAAATCCTCATCAACAAGCATTCAAACTCCTCTTAAAGAACTACCTAGCCAAACAGTGGATTTGTTCCTGCCATGCTCCAGGCTAATTTTTTCTACCTCCTTTACATTACATTTTCCTCTTCTGTAACCTCCTACTATACTCCCACCATCTCTATGTAACCTTTGCAGTCTCATACTGAAGATACATCTGGAATAGTAATAATTCCCTGTCATTGTTAAGTGGAATATAGGATTATATGGTCTCTGAATTTACATTGTGCACACTGTTTTTGTAATTTTTGTATCTCTGTTCAAGTTAACAATGGCCTCTCCTTTTACTGGAGACACTGTATACTGTTTACGCAATTGTTTGTTTTATGTTCTAACTCCTGTATTATTATGGAAATATTATTATTACTGTATGCTTTATTTGCTGCTTGTGGAGCTTTTCTCCCCGGGCCTCCGGTGAAAATGGACTTTTGGCCCAGTCGGACACTATCAGGTTAACAAATGTAATAAATAAATAAAATAAATAAATAAATGTAAAACCCAGTCAGCTTTGAGTGAGGAGTCTTAGCTCCCAGTTTTCATCATGCCCACTGTATGGTGGAGGGGTTAGGCAGGTTGGGGGAACAATAGGTCCTTTAAAGGACTCTCCTGGGCAGTCAAGGAATGGGGGGGGGGGGGGGAGTGAGTTGAAAGAATATGGGGAGAAACAGAAATATTTACAGGAAATGGTAAGCTTCTTCAATGACTTAAATGAGGAAATGACAATGAGGGTTTGTTTTTATCGTGTGCACACATCAGCAGATTCTGTCAGAGTGATTACGCTGCAAACTGGATGGGAACCATGACTGAGGTTTGAATGTCAGGAGTTACAGCATGCAGGTGGATGTTAACAGACATAAAATATGCTCTGCAGACTACAGAGCCTTTTGAAATATTTCTCGTACAAATGCTTTATGAAGGCAACTGCTTCTCTGAAGTACACTGACCTTATTTAAGAAGTATGACGCTGGGTTGCGAACACAGAGCCTTTAGCCACTGATTTAGACAACAATGTTGCTTACCAACTGCTTTTAAAGACTGACTGCTTGTACTTGTCTGCTTTTGTTCACACTCATATCTTCAACACTAACTATAGAATTATGCAAACATAGATACCGGATTTGTGCCCCATGTGATAGAGTAACTGAACACAAAACAATACAAGGCTTTGTATAACCCTCAGATTACAGTCTAACTGTCAAGCCTAACATGAAGAAATTACCCAAATAAAAGGTAAACAGCAAAGTAAGGTTTACTCAGTCCATTAAAAGGGCATTTTTTTTGTAAGAAAAACTAAAATAGTGCTCATTTAATGCAATTTCTTTACTACTTAAATAAGTTTTATTTTCCAGGACTGAATAGTTTTACAGTGTAAAAGTAGAAGCTGTGTTTGTGACAGATGATCAACTGTAAGCTCAGAAGGACTCACACAAAAAGTCCTTGCCACAGTAGGGTTTCTTTGCTGGGGTGTCAGTTCATGGCAGATTGCTATATCACTACTGTTTGCGGTCTTCCAAGTTTTTACTTCTGTTTAGAACAAACACGCACGCATTATAATATGCCTTTAAGGTACATTGTTAATATGCACACACATACACAAAGCGTAATGCATCCTGGAGACAAAGCTTGAAGAGTTTAAAATAGAATATGTATATATGCTTAAGTTTTCCATTATTTTATACAGTTTTATAAACATAAATATTCTATGTCTGTGTGTGTGTGTTGCAATATGTTGGGTACACCAAAATGCAAAATGTGCATTTAAAAAAGTGTGCAAAGTCTACGTTGTATGGTCCAGTCTCACAGCACTTTATCCAAGAATGTAAATACATTAGATATTGGATTGCCCATTGCTGCTTATAAAAAAATGATATAGTTAAACATCAAACTTTCAGAAAGCTAGTTTCTAAATCAGAGGTTCAGTGTGGGGTACCCAGTGGCTTGCTTAGAGATCCAAGACTTTTTTATTTATTCTTTTGTTGACCAGTTTAGTCCCATTAGGCTAGTAGCCTCTTTTAAGGGAGATCCTAGGTGATATTTATACTATTAAGGAACTTTGGCCAGGGCATTGGGGAACTTCCCTTACTTTTGGTAGTCGGGGGAAGGACTTGTGTGTTAATAGGGGTTGCCACCCCTCCAATTTTTTCCGGACTATCCAGAAATCAAACTGATTCTCTGGTAGTCCAGAAAACACTGTACAAACTCCGGTATTCTGTTTCAAAAAGGAAACAGACTATCGGAGTTTGTAAATCGGCTGAATCACTATGCTTTTTTTTACAGAAAAGCATAGTAAATCAGCCGAAAGCAGGCAGCAGGAATGAAAAAAAGGGCATTCCCCACTGAGTGATGTCATAGTGACATCACAAAATGGGCAGAATGTGGTGGGAGATGGGTGGAATGGGCGGGGTTAGTGGTAACACGAGGGGTGTTGCTTTACTCCAGTTTTAGCAATGAAGGAAAGTGGCAACCTATGTGTTAAACATACTTACTTTCTGTTTCCTGTCCAGGCACGGAGGTAGCCAGGAGGAACAGAAAGAAAATATGGCTGGTTCAGCTTTGGCTGAAAATGAAGTGAAGGTTGATGAAAATGTAGCTGAAATAGTAGAATCGCTACCAGAAGTTTTTTCTGATGCAATGGGTGCAGAAAAAAAGTGATATTGGAAGAAAAGGAGATTGTAGCTGTAATAAAGATGGATTCAGAGGAAAACTTTCTGAGGAGATTGTTTGAAGGAGAGACAGTTACCTCTGAGAAATGTAAAATTATAACCCTCCAATTGGGAGGGTTGCAGGATGATTATTTGGAAGAAATGATAAACCAAAGTGAACCAGAAAGTGGTGGAGCAGTTTGATGGAGTGACATTGTGGAGAAAATAGAAGAAGAAAAAGGAGAAGAAGAGACTGTGCCAGAAAAAGTTAAAGAGACAACAACATATGCACAAACTGTGGGAGAAGGAGCAAAGAAGAAATAAAAGAAACAACAAAGAAGTCCACAGTATGTGTGAGCTGTAAAAAAGAAGAATGTTTGGAGAAGTAAAAGGTTTGGGACTCTGTCACAGCACCTCTGGGTGTCAAAGCAAAAGAGGAAAGAACATTCATTTTAATTAATAAAGAGACTTTTTGTGACTTGATATTTGAGACTGGGCGGGCCATGGAAAATATTCTGGGTGCATATGAACAAAAGAAAAATATTGATCCATGGTCAGAATATGTCATGCAAGCTTTTTACAGACAAACAAAAAAAAGAATAATGATTCAGTTTAGACCTGAAGTTGAAGCAAAAGAACTGAAAGAACATTTGTCAAATATATGTAAAGAAGTAATGGATACTACAAATGTATATCATGAAAGAAAACTATGGAATGGGGGATGGAAATGTGGAGTAATACTGAAAATGGAAAATGATAATGTTATGCACATACCTAGTACTTTGTTATTTGTTTACAATGAAAGAAAGAAGAGGTAGGACCATATTTGAGTAAAATAATAAAATAAGGCAAATAATGAGAGAATTAAAAATAAGGAAGGTAAGCAAATAAGACAGCAAGAAGGACTATACAAAATAATTAAATAATATGTATTGGAATTATTTGTTAAAAGAGAAGAAAACATAAAACAAATTTATAAAGGTGAAAAATTAAATAAAGAAAATAATTGAGTATTTAGAACAAAAAATAACCATGAAAGAATTGAATGAAATTCTAAAAGATATTAACATGAATTCTGCAATAGGACTGGACAGAATTGAATATGGTATGCATAAAGAAATGAAAGAGTGGCAAAAAATAATTTTTATAGAAGTTATGAATGAATGATTAGAAAATGGAATTAAAGAGAAAGAGATCTATACAGCAGTTATAAAATTTGTATTTAAAAAAGGAAGTAAAGAGGAGATAAAAAATTGGAGACCTATAACATTGGGGTCTATATTACGTGACTGAAACTTCAGGTAATCAAATACCTAAAGATCAACACATAAACAGTGAAAGCTGTAAATATCGAACAGCCACTTCCACAAATTCTTTCGTATAGAAAGAATTCACTTGGCCATTATCAAGAATCTGCCCTTTTCTCCACTGTAGAGCGATCTTGGAGTTGGTATATTTAGTTGGGGGGGGGTGAAGCCCCAACTGGACTAGGGTTTAAATTTTTTTTCCAGCCAAGTGAATTCTTTCCCTATGAAAGACTTTGCGGAAGTGGCCATTCGATGTTTACAGCTTTTGCTGTTTAGGTGTTGAGCTTTAGATATTTGATTACCTAAAGCTTTGACTTTATAATATAGACCCTATCATTGAATAATACAGATTATAAACTTTTTATGAGAATAATAACAAAAAGGTTACAGAAAAAAATGGATAGAATATATGACCAAAATATATTTGGAAGAAAAGGAAAAGAAAGTCAAGAGTTATTATAGATAATAATTGTTGATATCATAAATAAAAAGGTAGAAGCAAAGGTTATGATAGGGGATATAAGTAAAGCTTATGATAATATTCACTATAAATCATTATGGGGAATTTTGCAAGCATATAATGTAAGCAAAAAAATATTACATGTGAAACTAAATGTAGATGGCTGGATTTGGGAAGAAATAAAAATAGAATGTGGACTAAAGCAGGGCTGCCCAGCTAGTAGTGTAATTTTCTCACGAGTTATGTATGTAATAGTGAATGAAATTAATAAAATGTCAAGTAGTGGTAAATGCAAAATGATGAAGAAAGTACAATTGCCAATAATGTATAATTATGTGGATGATATTGTATTAATTGTTAAAAATAAAGTATGGATGGAAAAAGTAAATGAAAAAATTAAGCATAAATTAGGAAAAAAGTTTTAAGTATAAATAAAGAGAAAAATAAAGGATTTTTGAAGGTATGATGGGAAGCATTGAGGTCAAAGAAAAATATATCAATATATTAGGAATAACATCTGGAAGGAATGAATACAAACAACAATGAAATAACGTACTCATAGAAGTAAAGGATATGACCACAGAAAAAATGCATCAAAAGGACCATGGAAAACTCCTTTTAATGAATAAAAACGAATAAAAGACCAGTATACAGTCCAAACACACAGTGTTTCATGTTGAGCGCTTTCATCAATAAATTGACTTCATCAGAACAAATTGAACCTCACCCCTAAAACATTTAAATATTCTTTCTTAACAAGCAGTCAATCCGTATTCTTAAGGAATGCTCAGCTCACATCCACTTTTTAAAGAAACATGAACCCATTCAACCAAAATGAACAAACACTGACTTAAATTTTTTCTTGCGTAATATTAAACCCCAAAAAACTTTGTCTGTATCAAATAAACACTTTCCTTACTATTTCACCCTCTTTATACACATAAGTAAAATATTAAAACATTTTCCATGTAAAATACATAATTATTTGTAAATTCAAATATATTATGCTATCTTATTAGCTTTTTCCTTAAGTATAGAGTAAATGCATAAATGGTCATTGAGACTTGGTGGGAAATTAGCAGCTAACCTAAGTTGCTACATGAGTAAAGGATATAGCAAATTTTTGGAAATCATATTTTCATATAAAAAAGGACACTTGCTGAACACCATGGTAATAGGAAAAAAATGCGTATGTTGCTAACATTTATATGATTCCTATTAAGTATGAAAAGGAATTAATGATAATGATAGTCTCTTTTATCTGGGGCTCTAGACTGAATCCTGTCAAAAGAGGGATTATGTATATGAAAGAAGAGCAAGGAGGTTTGGATTTAATAAGCTCAATAGTACATGCAGCAACTGTAATTTTATATAAGGTATTAAAAGGAATTATTAAGGAAAATAAAAACTTGATAGAAATGATACTATATTATAAATACAAAGAATTGTGGGAAGGAATGGAAGTTAAAAAATGAAGTAAAAACATTGTGAATGAAGAAATGAAAGAGTACCAAAACAAAATTGTGTATAGGAAAATAAAACAGAATATATGTGAGAAAAATAGAAAGGAATGGTACTTAAGTAATATGAAAGCATTTTATTTTATTGATCCATGGAAAGATTTAGAAATAGATAAGAAAAAAGACATAATGATAAGATATAATAACTATAAAAAGATTAAAGAATGTAATGATTTTATATGTCTATTAGAAAATTGCCAGTTAAGGCAAATATGCCATATAAAAAAGCAAGATAGAATATGTAATAAATGTGGATAGTTTGAGACTACTGATCATGTGTTTTTGAAATGTGAAATTGTTAATAATTTGTGGAAAGAAATATGTAAAGATAATTGGGTGAAAAGTTTGTTAAAATTTGAACAGATAAATATGGATATAATATAATTTGGTTATTATGGTGCACATAAACAGGAAGAACTGAAGAAACTGGACAGAGTAATACTTTATGCTTCATGGACTATATGGAACAAGAGACTAAATGAAATTAAATACAATGGAAAATGGACTTTGACAAAAAATTTCAAAAAAATAATGTTTTCTTTGTGGATTAAAGAGTGGGGAAATGTTTAAACTGAAGTTTATAATGTATGGACATTTACAGATAGATGTAAATAATGTAAATATGTAAATAATATGTAATGTATATATATATATATATATATATATATATATATATATATCAATAAAAATACCCTACTCATCACTGCTGCATATGGGACCCATTTTGCGGGAGCATTTTCTGATTCCATTTCAGGTGCAGAGGAGGCCTGAAGTAACCGGAAGCAGATGGAGAGAGAAGGAGATAACAGAGTTTAGAAACAAATGAAAAAGAAAACAAACATCAACATCACAGAATGTGTGCAGGATTCTGAGGAGATGCTTCACAGAAATCTGTTTGATGGATATGACTCAGCAAATGATGGATGCATAATTACAACCCTCCAGTCAGGAGGGTTACTGGATCATTTACTAAAGAAATGGTGATGCAGAGTGAGCCAGAAAATGAAGAAGATGTTTCGGGGTGGGGGGTACATTATGGGGAAAACACAAATGGGGGATATAGAGACAATCCTGAGATGGAAAAGAAAACATATGCAGAGAAAGTAGAAAAAAAAAGGTAAAGCAGAAGTAGCAGAAAAGAGGACAGAAGAAAGTTTTAAAAAAACTGGGAGTGCATAGTAAGGATTCAAAGTAAAAATGACAAAGAAATGAAGAGGTATGAAGTGCAGGATGATTTAATAGCTCCTTTGGGTATAAGAGCACATGAGGTAAGAGCATTTATTCTTATTAACAAAGAGAAGTTTTTTGACATTATACCCAAGACTGTCTTTTCAATGGAAATTTCTTGGAGAATATGAAAAAAAGAATGTAACCCATTGAACTTTTAAGTGATAAAAGCATTTAACAGGGGAATAAAAATGAAAATGCATGTACAGTTCTGGACAGAAGTGGAAAGAGAGACTCTGAAAGGGCATTTGAAAACTTTATGTAAAGAAGTACTTAGCACTGCAAATGTTTATGATTAAAGGGCTTTATGGACTGGTGGATGGGACTGTAATATTGTATTAGAAACAGAAAAAGAAAACATTATACGTATACCAAAACTTAAATGTGGAAGGGAATAAGGGTGTTGTAAAATACCGGGGACAACCCAAAACATGTCTTATGGAAAAGAAGGACACTTGTTAAGTAACTGTGATAAAAGAAAATGTTATATTTGTGGGAAGTGGGACACGATGAAGCAAATCTGAATGAAACATTGCAAATGTAACAAAACTGGACATTTATGGATGGAGTGCAAAAATGAAAATAAGAGTAAAGAAAAAGAAAAAGAAGACATTTTAGAAGTAACAGAAAAAGAAAAAATAGATGAGAAAAATGATAAAGAAGACACAGAAGAAGGTTGTTAAATAAATGATGAAGAAGACATAAATTGGGAGGTAGTAAAAGGAAAAAACAGCATTCTATTGATAAAATGGCAAAAGACAGGAAAAGAAAATTTAAATGGACAAGTAAGAAAGAAAAGAAATGGGCAAAAAGAATATACACAGATAATGATAGGGGTTGGTATAATGTTACGTGTTTGACTCACAGACACAAGGTACAGTATTTGATTCTCACCTTTGGGATGGAAACTGACTAGGTTTAGCATGACCTGTTTAGAAAGCTAGCCCAGTAATTAGCTATGTTAAGGAGAAGGGAAAATGAAAATTCTCTGTGTGTTCTGTAAATGTGAACAGTATTAAGAATATATTAAGAAGACTAGGGATTTTGGAACAGAAAAAGAGAATGAAGACTTAGAAATGAGATTTATTTAAATGAGCTAGACAATGTACTAGGACAAGTAAATACAGATTTGGTGGCAGGATCAGATGGAATAGGGTATGAAATCTATAAAGAATTATGTAGTGGAACAATTAAATTCATATGGGCGAAGGAAGACAGAAGACAAATAAAATCTGGAGACCAACAGTATTGAATAATAATGATGATAAGATCTCTGAAAATAATACAAAAGAGATTTGAAACTAAAATGGAAAACAATACAGAAGACAGTACATTTAGTATAAAGGGGAAGGGTTGTCAATAATTTAATTATAGACAGAGAAATTGTGGATCATATCCTGAATAAAAAAGAGGAAGTCAAAATCATGATAGGAGACCTTAATTTGACATAACTGCATACAAAATCCTATGGGTGAGATGAGAGGGAAAGAACATAATTTCCTAACTTTCTCAAACATATATATATATATATATATATATATATATATATATATATATATATATATATGTATCACTGCATAGTAATAATAAAGTAAAAATAGTTGTAAATGGCTAGTTAAGCTAAGAGGTACATATGAAGAGTGGTGTAAGACAGGGATGTCTAATGAGACATACAGTCTTTACATTAGTTATGAATGTGACAACATGTGAAATAAATTACAAACTGAAGGCAGCAAGGTATATAACATCTAAAGGTTTAAGAATTCCAGTTCTGCTAACACATGCAGATGACATCATAATGACTGCAAAAAAACAAAATTTGGATAAAAGTACTAATTTGCACAAATGAGTGTTTACTGGTGATAGGGATGGCTTTACATAAAGAGAATATAAAGGTTTAGGTGATACAGTAAAGATGGGGGTGTATATTTTACAATTAATGAAACTTCTGTGTTAGGTATAACATTTGGGAATAAAGATATAAGTAGAATTCAATGTGAAAAATAACAAAAGAAAGAAAACAAAAATGGCTTTTCTGTATAACATATACATTATCATTCAGAAAAAAGGCTTATTTGATAAATTCAGTACTGATGTGAAAAAGAGCAAGTATTTTTTTTTTTTTTGTTGCCAACAGTAATTCAAATTATTGCACACACACACACACACACACACACACACACACACACACACATATATCATTTCCATGGTGCTCTAGATTTAACCCAGTAAAAAGAGGAATTTTGTATGTAAATAAAGAGGAAGGAGATTTAAGGTTAACTAACCCAGTGGTATATGCTTCTTTAAATTTGTACAAAGTGTTTAAGTGGATAAATGAAAAAGATGAGAGATTAATAGCAAAATTATATAAAAATAAGTATGATAATTTTGGGGTATGGTAAAAAGTAAACAAGAAAAAGAGGGTATAAATGAAGAAATAAAATGTTACCAAGAAAAAAATGTGGAATAAATCTGATGATATAGAAAAGGACAGAAAAGTACAGAATAATAACGTAATGATAAAACATTAATATGCAAAACCATGGGAAATCTAACAGATGACAAAAATTAAAGCTATGAAAACAAGAAGCAAATGGTGCAATCAGAAAGGAGAATGCCAAGATATTTTGTGGAGACTGATAACAGAGAAATTACAAGTAAAAGGAAAGATGCCACATAAAAGAAAAGTGATAGAATATGTTTACATTGTCAAGAAGAAACAACTATGGAATGCTTGTTTTTGAAATATAAAGAAAGTCTTCTTCTTCTTCTTCCAGCTTTTCCCAGTTAGGGGTGCCACAGCGGATCACCTGTCCGCTCATGATTGGCAGTGGAGTTTTACAGTGTCAAGTTGCCAGCCTTCCACAGAAAGCACACACATGCACACACTCACACCTAGGGCCAATTTAGAGTGTCCAATCCACCTACAGCATGTCTTTGGGATGTGGGAGGAAACCGGAGCACCTGGAGGAAACCCACACGACCACAGGGAGGACGTGCAGACTCCACACAGTAGGCACCCCAGCCGAGAATCGAACTGGAGAACCTCTTGCTGTGAGGCGGCAATGCTAACCGCTGCACCACCGTGGCCGCCCTTTTGAAATATAAAGAAAGTAATGGGGAAAATTATATAAAGAAGATTTTTTTGAAGATATAAAATAAGTGGATAAAATAAACATGGATATGATTAAATATGGATACTATAAGAACAGAATTAAAGAATATGTTAAAAGAATAGATAAAAAAGTTATTTTATGTCATATGGGTTATATAAAATGAAAGAATAAAATTACATTTAATGGTAAATGGATTTTAGCAACAATGTCAAATAAAATCAGATAGTGGTTATGGAAAAAGGAGTGGTTCTCTAATAGGATGAAATTGTAAAGGAAGTTGTGAATATGTGAAAATATATTCGTATACCCATATATCTTTAAATTTGTAAATATGTTGTGAATAAGAGTTATTTCTGTATATAAAGGACCACCACTCTATTCGATAGGTGCTATGGGATTTTTTTTACATCCACCTGAGCTACTACCAACTCGAGCAGTCTCATCGACTGGACAGCCCACTCAGCATTACAACACTCCCTTATGCTTCAATGAAGTATCAATAAATGATGTACCTGGTATGGGAATAGAAATTGCAGCCTTTTATAGCAAAGCTGAGAGTGCTACAGACACCACTAACACTGATTTTAAAGTTTGCTATCTCAGTCAGGTTCCTTTGTGGCTTTATTTTGGTGCAGAAACCTTTGGTACACAAAGACCTGGCTGAAGCCTGCAGCCGTGGACTAATATAAACAGCCTGTTTTATTAGAAGGGCTGTGAGAGACCGAAGCCATCTATATAAAGTTGGTGGAGACACTTCTATGGCCTGAAAACTTCTTGTAAATAGTTCTGTGGAGCCTAGGTGGGCTATTTTCATTTCTCTCTGGAGTACTAAACTTGTGTTTTATAGAACTGTGCCAGCTGTGTATTTTCAGACTTACTCTGTATATGTGTATATATATATGGAAAAGCCAACACCTCTAGTTACTTGCAATCCTTGATTAAGCCAAACATTGCATTACATTAATATTTTCATTGGTTGAAAGCCCAAATGAATCTAAGTGGAGGTGGAAGCCATAGCTTATTAACATAAAGTACTAAACGATAACCCTTCTCTCAGATAATTAATAGCAATAACACATAAATAATGAAAAGACCAGCCATAAGAGCATTAAAGTGAATAAATAAACTTTACTCAAACAATATGGAAAACACTGTAGTTACAGATAGGCAGATAAATAAACAAAAATATGTATAATAAGACTTTCTGCCACCTGTTAAACAATACTTTCAATTTAATAACTTATACTATGAACTGAGAAACACAGGTAGTTTCCTATTGGTGAAGCCATCCTATAAGGTAGCTACTACAGAAAAAGCATTGGCTAAAATGACTCTAGAATACTGGAACAAAATGCCACAAAACCTCCGGGCCAACACTCCTCCCCAAAAATTCAGAAAAAAAAATGAAAAAAGCATAGCAAAAAAAAACACAGAATACCAGTATAGTACAGTTTTGTACCTACCATAAATGTAGATGTTCGAGTGCTAATACAGCTGCAGTCATAACAGATGGGGTTCTCCTGCCGTCAGGCGGGTCCTTGGCCGGCCGAATTCCAAAGTCTAGGTCTGGCGTCGGTTGTCGTCGCTTCTTCCCTGACGTCAGTGCGACAGGGGTATAAAAGAACCAGCCGACGCCATTTTCGTCAGTTTTTCTTGCCCCAGATGTCAGGTGCCCCCAGAAGGAAGGCAATACATAAATTTATGTAATAAAGCAATGCAATATAATCAAAATACAGTAGTTGCAAGCAAATACACCATAAATGAATACCCCAATCAGGATGTATGAGGAGGTGTTAGCCAATAGGCCTGTCCCAAGAGGGGAAGGAGGGAGGGAAACCTGGACTGCAGCTGTATTAGCACTCGAACATCTACATTTATGGTAGGTACAAAACTGTACTATATTCATCGTGCATACAGCTGCAGTCATAACAGATGGGTAGAATCCCAAAGCTAAGAAAGGGGTGGTAGGCACTAGGTAGAACTAGGAGGAGCCAGGATGCCCTGCAAGACTGCAGTGGCAAAGCCTGCTTTAGTTTTGGAGTATAATGGTAGGTGGTAGTGCTTGGAGAAGGTATGCACAGAACTCCAAGTGGCTGCTTCCAAAATATCTTTGGTAGGAACTCCTCTGAGGAAAGCTGCAGAGGTAGCTGTGGCCCTTGTGGAGTGAGATCTGATGCCTGCAGGTACAGTTTTACCATGAAAAGAGTAACAAAAGCGTATGCAGTGGGCTATCCATTTTGAGATTGTCTGTTTGGAAATTGGCTTCCCTTGAGCTCCTATAGCATAGGACACAAAGAGCTGTTCTGTTTTTCTGAAAGGTTTTGTTCTGTCCAAATAATAACGCAGCTGTCTGTGGATGTCCAAGGAATGTAGTAGTCTCTCCCCCTTGTTTTGAGGATTAGGGTAAAAGGTAGGTAAGTGGATAGCCTGATTCAAAGCTACCCTGGATACCACCTTTGGCATAAAGGACGGGTTGGTTCGTAAGGAAACTCTGTCCTGATGGAAGATGATAAAAGGCTGCACAGCCATGAGGGCTTGTAGTTCCGATACCCTGCGAGCTGAGGTGATAGCCAGAAGGAAAGCTGTTTTCCAGGACAAATATTGCAAATCTGTTGAGGCAGCTGGCTCAAAAGGAGGCAAGGTCAGCTTTTCTAGAATGAAATTGAGGTACCAAGCAGGTATTGGTTGTTTCCTTGGGGGTTTTATTCTTAGCCCCTCTGAGGAACTGTCTTAAGAGGGGGTGAGAGAATAAAGGTGGATCAGTGTTGTATTCTGCATAAATGGCTGAGGCATGGATTTTGATGGAGGAAAATGAAAGTCCACTGCTTAGCAGCTCAGCTAGATACTGTAATATTTGAGGTAAATTCAGTTTTCCAGGATTCTGGCCCTTTTTCTCATTCCAGGCACAAAACCGTTTCCATTTTGCGGAGTAAGCTTTTCTAGTAGACGGCCTTCTGGCCTCCAAAATGACATCCTGCACCTCCTTGGAGTGTAGGGTCTGTTGTGATGTTAAGGAATCTTCCATGCGGCCAGATTGAATGTTTTCAGCTGACTGTGAAGAGTTTTGAAGCTGTGCTGAGTCAGAAGAAGAAGCATTAGAGGTAGGGTCCATGGTGGGGAATGCGTCAGGCTCCTCAGGAGTGGGTACCAGTGCTGCCTTGGCCAGTCTGGAGCAATGAGAATCATCTTTGGTCTGTCTGCTCTGATTTTTAATAGAACTTTGGGCAGCAGAGGAAGAGGCGGAAAGGCATAAACTGTCATTGTTGTCCAACTGAAAGAGAGAGTGTCCACTCTCCAGGCCTGTGGATGAAATGTCCTTGAGCAGAATTTTGTCAATTGGTGATTTTTGTGGGAGGCAAAGAGATCTATGTCTGGCCTTCCCCATGCTTGTATTATCTCTGTAAAAACTTGAGGATGCAACTTCCATTCGTGTGGATCTGTCATATTTCTGCTTAGGTTGTCTGCCAGCGTGTTTTCCTTGCCTGGCAAGTACTGCGCTTGGAGTTCGATTTGTAATTCCAGAGCCATGTTCCAAAGTGACATGGCCAGCCTGCATAGGGGGTATGAATGGGTTCCTCACTGTTTGTTTATGTACCACATTACTGTGGTGTTGTCTGTCCTTATCAAAAGTTGACCTGGATGCAGAAGGTCTTTGAAAGCTATAATAGCCTTTATTACTGCTAGCATTTCCTTTTGATTGATGTGAAGGTGCTTTTCTTTTTGGGACCATTTGCCCTGAATGCACCGATCTGTCATGTGCGCCCCCCCCCAGGCGTAGTCCGAGGCGTCTGTTGTGATGACTTGATTTGCTTGAGGCTTGCAGAATAGGAGACCTGTGTTTGTTTGGCATGCTTGAGCCAACCACAGAAATTCCTTTTGAAGACATGGAATTAGTGGTATTATTGCTTCCAAACTGTGGCTGTGTTGAGACCATAGGTTTTTCAGGTACCATTGAAGTTTCCTCATATGCAGCTTTGCACATGGGATTAGTAGGATGCAAGATGCCATGAATCCCAGAGCCTGCAGGATTTTCCTTGCAGTCAGCCTGGCGAAATTTGCTAGTTTTCTGAAGTATTGAGTTAGTTGCCCCTGTTTGTCTGGCATGAGGTAGGCCATCTGGGTGTTTGTGTCCAAGTTGGCACCCAGGAAAATTATTTTCTGAGAGGGTATTAGCCTTGATTTCTTTTTGTTGATTGTGTATCCCAGAGAATTCAACAACATTATTACAAAAGCCAGATGTTTCAGAAGTATGTGCTTGCTGTCCGCTTGGATCAGGCAGTCGTCTAAATATGGGTATATTTGTATCCCTTGAAGTCTGCAGTAGGCAATTACTGATGCCAGGCATTTCGTGAATACTCTGGGCGCAGTAGATAAGCCAAAGGGCAATGCAGAGAATTGATAATGGGTTGAACCTGCAAGAAATCTGAGGTATCTTCTGCAATTTTGTCTGATTGGGACAGGCAGGTATGCCTCCTTGAGGTCCAATGTTACCAGCCAAGACTCCTTGCCCAGCATGGGAAGAAGCTGCTGTAATGTGAGCATCTTGAATTTTGGTACGAGTAAAAATGTGTTTAGGATGGATAGGTCCAAAATAGGTCTCCAATCTTTTCCCTTCCTTGGTACCAGGAATAGTCAGGAATAAAAACCTTGACCTTGTTCTTGAGTAGGTACCTCATGAATAGCTTTCATGTCCATGAGATCTGAAATTTGTCTTTGTGCCTCTGCCCTTTGATTGTGTGGCAGGTTTGGCATGCCTCTCATTTTTGGAAGGGTGTGAAAATGGAATCTGTAGCCTCTGTTTATAATGTCCAGGATCCATTTGTCTTTTGTGACAATATGCCAATTTTTCGAAAATAATGCCAGTTTTCCACCTAAGGGTGCTGCCATTTGAGCACTGCTTGGCATGCAAAGGGGAAAGTAATTGGGCTTGCTTTCTGAATGGCTGCAAATTATCCTCACCACCTCTTTGTGTAGGAGCTTGCCATTGTCTGCCTCTAAACGATCCTTGAGATTGCCCTCTGCCCCTCGGGCGCCTGTATCTACCTCTTTGGGGTCTGTCCATGGCTGGAAAGGACCAATTTTTGGAAGGCCAATTTCTACTGAAACGTGGAGGCTGTACCTGTAGAAAATCTTTCACTGTTTGCATTGATTTAACTTTTTCTTCCATTTTCTTTAATACCTCCTCAGCTTTAACACCAAATAATACATCCTTTTGTAGAGGGGCATCTAGTAATTTAGCTTTGACATGATCTGGTAAGGTTTGCTCTTTGAGCCAGGCATGTCTACGTATGACTGATCCTGTAACAGCAGCTCTACATGAGGCCTCTAGAGCATCAAAACCACATTGCAAGGTATGTTTACCCACTTGTTCTGCACTATGCATGAAATCCTGCAACTTCTTCAAATCTGGTTGTTCAGGTTGTGACATTTTGCTTCTCAACTGTGATAACAGAAACTGTTGGTACTTTAACATATGGAACTGGCAGTTTAATGCCCTCATGGTTAAGGTGGCCGAGGTGTATACCATTTTTCCCCACCTTTCTAAAGATCTGGAATCTCTCTCTGAAGGTAATGGATTTTTAGCAGTGGAGGCCTTAATTCCCTTGGGGCCCTGTGAGATAGTTTCTGGGTCAGCCGCATGGCTTTTGTATAGAAATTGGTGTGAGTCAGGAACCCGGTAGTACCTGTCAGGCTTGACTGGGGCTGGAGGTAAAGAATCCGGGTTAAGGCAGGCCTCCGAATACACATCATCTAGTATGTCTAAGACAGGAGGTATAGCCAGAGGCCTGTGCTGAGGTAGCAAGAGAAAATCCCTAAGCCTTTTCTTGGAATATGAATACTCTTGGCCTTCCCACTGGAAGTGTTCCCTTAAGGTATGCAAGGTTTCCCCAAATGAGTAATCCTCGGGGGGGAGGACAGAGGGAATGGACTCCTCTGCATCAGAATCTTCAAAAGGGGAGTAAGAATGTTCCCGTTCATCCGAGTGCTCTGAAATAATGGAGGCCTGGTCAGAGAAGGGGGATTCTTCCTCCACTCTGGGCCTTTTGTCCGGGGGGGGGGGTTGAGAACCCCTGATAAGAGTAATTAAATAATTAAATCCTCAGCCATTTTAAGCATCTGTTTTTTAGGCATGGGGCTTAGAGAAGGACCCTGTGTAGCTGGTCTCTTAGAATGCATGGCTGCTTTAGACTTAGTGAAAGCCTTGATGGAAAAAGAATAGGAAGGTCTGAAGACACCTTGAGAGGAGGCAGACCTGCCTACATTTTGAGTTTCACCACCAAGAGTGGCTTCGGTATCTGTAGTCGGGGTGTGGGCCGAGGAGAGTGCAACCTCGGGCACAGAAGACACCGCCAATGAAGTGTCGGCGGTAGGCAGGGGCTGCGTAGGCGCCTCGCTGAGAACCGGACCACCTGTAGTCGGCTTTGGCGTGGTGTCGGTAGAGGCCGCGGACCTCGTGTGTCGGTCCTTATCTTTGCGTTTTTTAGACAAAACTGGAGTCGGAGTATCCGACGACATAATACAGTTACATTTTTTGCCAAAATAGTGCTGGGCGAACTCTGCCCGACGCTTAATGGTGCGTTTGTTGAATGTAGCACAAAAACGACAGACCGAGACATCGTGGTCTAGGCCTAAGCAAGGAATGCAGAGGGAATGAAAATCCTTATGCGGTATTTGCTTCCCACATGAAATACAATTATTAACTTTGTCTGACATCGGTCTGAGGCAAGAAAAGTTTCCCCAACGGGGTAATTAGCTTTCAAGAAGACTTCAGTTGCAAAATTTTCATAATTTCAGTAGCTGGCCGACCGGCACTTGCGAACTGCTTCTGCTTCGGGCACCGCGCGGCAAGAAAGACTGAAGAAAATGGTGTTGACTGGTTCTTTTATACCCCTGTCACACTGACGTCAGGGAAGAAGCGACGACAACCGATGCCAGACCTAGACTTTGGAATTCGGCCGACCGAGGACCTGCCTGATGGCAGGAGAACCCCATCTGTTATGACTGCAGCTGTATGCACGATGAACATCTGTGATTTGACAATCACAGATAAAACACACACTTACTATATAATGTCTCTCACATCCTCAGTATTACTTTCCTCATAATACTCACCCAACTTATCTTTCATATTTCACTACACAGAAAGTCCCTCCTCTTTCTCTTTTCTCTGCTCTTCCCTGTTTCCTCTTCAGTTGTAGCTTCTTTAGCAATGCATGTTAACACAACTTAGCACAGCCTTCATCTCTTTTCACTTTGCCTTCCCTTTGATATAATTCTATTGTATTTAACACAATATTTCACTATTTATTTATTTTATTTTACATTTGTTGACCAGGCTAATCTAACTGGATGCATGTCCATTTTCAGCAGAGGCCCTGGGAGATAAGCTCCACTTGAAAAGATTATCAAAAAGATAAACATAAAATGGTTAACATATAAATGCATGTACAAAAAGTAATAGATTATTACATAACATTTCAATTGTTGAATACAAAAAAATATTACAGAACATTATATAAATTTGAAACTCTATCTTCAAGGAAAAAAAACATTTTTTTTTTATATAGAGTAAGGAACAGGTATGGATTAGTCCATGACAGTAAAAGCAATGGCTGAGAAATACTGGGTCAGCAGTGCTGATGATAGCAATGACATTTATGATTAGTCTGGGTTTGTACAGAGGCATAACCAGTATGTTTTAAGGTAAAGTTTCAATTTTTGTTTAAATAGTGTTAAAGAGGACAGCGATGTCAGTTCATTTGGAAGTTGGTTCCAGTATTTTCCAACAG